>NW_017671556.1:46811-232189 GCF_001879085.1 Nicotiana attenuata | reverse complement strand
ATCCATCTTTATTCTAGGATTGTCCATGACGTTCAAGATATCTTTCTTACTACACTTACCGCAATAGCTAAAATCGTTAGTAAAAGAGGGAATTATTCAAAATATAGTAAATAACCATCCTATTTGTATGTAATTCCATAACTCAAAGATTATTGTACAACAACAATTTGGGATCAACGCAGGCATTGTTTAAAGTATGCCAGTAACAGTAGGCCAACTATAGCAGCAAATAGTAGTACTAGCCAGTAAAAGATCAAGCCTGCATATGTACACATACATCAGAATATAGAACAATCAATCATATGTCAAGCTAAGTCTAGTCTGTTTACAGGACTCAATTTCATCTATTCTGCCCTTCTAAACTAGAAACTTACAAGTACTTTCACCACTTGGTTGGCTCTATTTTCCTTAAGAAGACTAGAAATATATCTTGACAATTCTTCAGATCCAATACTAAGGCCAAACTACCAGCTTCTATGTCTAAACTATACAAAGCACCACATCTCTAGCTGATACAAGTGGGACTGATATTTACATTACATGCATTTGTCATGTAAAGCAGTAGCATTTCGGAATCTCCTGCTCATTGTCCTAACACTGAATCACAAGCTCCACAAGAAACAACTCTCCATCCCTTTAAAGGCTCACCATGATAAGTATAACAGAAAATATATAGAGGAATACATCTCGACTAATGGTAGATTCAATGAAAACATCAATATGCATCGACGACACTTAAAAATTATGAACAATGTCGAGAATAACAGAAAACATACAGAGGAATTCATATCTAGACTAGTGGTAGATTCAATGAAAACATCAATATGTATCAGCGACACTTATAAAATTTCTGAATACTAAACCAGAGAATACTAACAACGACATAGAGCATAATCGAGCAGCACAATCCTAACTCCACTGTTAATCGCGTCTGCTGGGTGAAAAAACAAAAATACCTGGGGAAGAAGAGCAGTTATCTGGGGAAGAAACTGGTCGGAGACCTTCGATTCTGTTAATCTGGCCGGAGACCTGCGATTCTACGATTCTGTGATTCTGCGATTCTGGCCGGGGAAGAACAACAATTATCCAGTTCAATGAAACGATCAAAACTCGCCCAGACCTATATGTAGACTCTGTAAAAATTTTCCAGTTCAATGAAGGAAAATCGAAGAGATTCGTATCCTAATCGATGAAGGAAAATCGTATCCCCTTCAATTAAGGAATAGGTTTCCTATTTTTTCTGATTGGAGGGAATCGATTAATTTTTGTGCAAAATATTTGGAGGGAAAGATTTATTTTGGGCAGGGAGGAAAAGTTTATAAAAAAAAGGTTATTAATTGTTGTTTACTATGCGCGGTTAATTAGTAGATTAATAGTTTTTAATGGCAATTTATTTTAATTGCCGGTAAAAGGTTAATTTTTAGTGGCCAATGGTCATTTGCCGCATATATTTTAGCTTATAGAATATATTAGCGGCAATTGACTTATTGCCGCTAAATAATTGCTGTCAAATGCCCTTTTTGTAGCAGTGCTAGTAGAATGCTTAAGTTCAACAATTACAAACAAAAACTTCAGCCAACACTAAGTTTACGCGAAAAACTTCAGCTAAAACATGCTGAAGTTCAGCAAGTAGAGAATAAAACTTCAGCTAGTACGACTGTAGGACAAAAACTTCAGCTTATTTAGTGCTGAAGTTTTTACAAATGAACTAAATAACTTCAGCATCTTCTGCTGAAGTTTTTTGAAAAAAGCTTTATGACAAAACTAATGAATCCAGGACAAAACTTCAGCTTATTTAGTGCTGAAGCTTTTACAAATGAACTAAATAACTTCAACATCTTCTACTGAAGTTTTTGGAAAAGCTTACGACAAAAGTATTGAATCCAGGACAAAACTTCAACTAAAACATGCTGAAGTTCAACAAATAGAGAACAAAACTTCAGCTAGTAGAATGCTTCAGTTCAGCAATTACAAACAACTTCAGGCCCGTCTACTAGAATGCTGAAGTTTGCGTGATTGCCTTTGCTACTTCAGGCCCGTGTGCTTGAAGTTTACGTGAAAAGTGGGTACGCCTGTAATTTTTTTTGCAAAGCGGGTATATGTTAAAACGTGACCAAAAAGCGGGTATAGATGCAAATCCCCCAAAAATCTATTGGGTGTTGATGGAAATTGAAGGAAAAGAGTTGAAGAACACAAACCTATGAATTAGTGTTGAAATCCCTCTTCAAAATCGCTCCTAGGTCGAGTTTTTATAAAAGAATTATGAGTTTTTGAAAGAAACCCGATTCTGGTTCTGTTTTTATAAGACTGGACAAGCCTTCTTCGCGTTCGCGAGAAGCCTGTCGCGTTCGCGATGCGTTGCGGCCAGAATGGGCTTCGCGTTCGCGATGGTCTGTCCCCCTGACCATCGCATTCGCGTGCCTTGGACCGAGTTCGCGAAGAACAACTCAAAGATTCCCCAACCCACCTCCATTTTACTCTACACGTTCGCATGATGCCTGTCGCGTTCGCGAAGAGCAACCCCCCAGTGCTCCGCGTTCGCGACCATGACTTCGCGTTCGCGATGAACAATCCCCTCCCCAGCCCAGGTTGCACTTCGCGTTCATGAGAGTTGCTTCGCGAACACGAAGCACAAGGTATTAGCATACCAGAAGCAACAAACACAGCAGATTTTCTAAGTGTAAATCACCTCGTAGCCTATCCGAAACTCACCCGAGCCCTCAGGGCTCCAAACCAAATATGCACACAAGTCTAAAAACATCATACGGGCTTGCTCGCGCGATCAAATCGCCAAAATAACACCTAGAACTACGAATTTAGCATCAAATTGCATAAAATTTTCAAGAAAGTTCAAAAGTTCTATTTTCTCAACCAATAGTCCGAATTACGTCAAATCAGTCCCCTTCCTCACCAAATTTCACAGATAGGGTATAAATATCATAGAAGACTCGTACCGGGCTCAGCAGCCACAATACAGGCCCGGTATAAACAAAATCAATTATTAAACAAATTCTTAAAACCTTTATATTTCCAGTTTAACAATTTTCATCAAAAATTCATTTGTCGGGCTAGGGACCTCGGAATTCAATTCCGGGCATACGCCCAGGTCCCATATTTTACTATGGACCCTCGGAACCGTTAGAACACGGGTTCGGGTCCGTTTATTCAAAATGTTGACCGAAGTCAACTAAAATTAACTTTTAGAGGCAAAACTTAATATTTTCTCAAATATTCACATAAAGGCTTTCCAGAAACGCGCTCGGACTGCCCATGCAAATCGAGGAGAAAGAAAATGAGGTTTGAAGGCCTTGTAACTCCGAATTGGATTCTAAAACACGAGATGACCTTTCGGGTCATCACACTTATCTAATTCAGTTTGTGTTTTAAAATGTATATGTTTACAACAAAAAGTTAAAGTACGTTATGTTAGTGATTATACTTGTAAATTATAATTCAAAACATAGTTCTGTCATTTGTGAACTTACTTGAGATATTATTTTTATTAATAATTATTTATAAATTTGGTTTACGATGTAATAAACTTAATATATTTAGACATAAAATTAAAATTTGAATGTTATTAATAAAATCGAAATGTACGTGTACACTTTAAGTTCTAAGGAGATAATTTTTAGCCTTTAATTATGTTATACAATTATTTATTTTAAGGTGGATTGTAAATATCCTTTGAAATATTCACACAAAAGAGCAACACATATTTTATTATTCTATCAGATTAAAATAAGAATTTCCAAACTTAAAAGGAGTTCTAAGTGCACGAGACTTTATTTTTAGTTTTCCGTTTATTCTCTTTCAATTTACTCTTTTTTTTGTTACTTAAATAATAGAATTTTGAAAAATTATTTTGTTATAATTTTATACAAAAAATAAAGACTCCTAAATCTAAAAAGAAGCTTTCCGTTCTCTTTTCTTTCTATACTATTTTTTTATGTATATAATGAACAAATAAAAACATGTCATTTTGCGTTGTAACCAATCCAAAAAGTCAAACAATATGTCATGTTTTTGGTTTCACAATTTGCCTTCTGTTTCTTTCGATATGGAAACAAACAATAAAATATAAACTATTCTAGATCTACTCATAATAAAATAATTGTATTGATATCTTCCTTTATTTTTCTCTAGATTAATACTTTACAACTAAATATTTACAAAGATTAATATTATAAACCTAAAAATTTGTAGGGAACGTCTATCATTTTGTTGATTCTAACCCCTAATTTATACTATATTAAAATATTATTGGATATTTAATATTAACAGAGTTCTTTTTGTTTAATTTTACTAAGATTTTTGATAATTTTTTTTTTGAATAAAATACAGATTATTAGATAATAGTTTGATTTTTACATCTATTTAAATTACCTCTCTAGTAATGATGACGTAAAAAGTCTATCCCCTGTTCTTATGTTTATAATATTACCTTGTAAGTAATATAGAAATACATACAAATATAAGCGGAAAGTTATTTCACAATATTCATGTCATATTATATTATGTACTGTCATATGTTTTCAAAATTATTAAATTTATAAGAAGTAAAGAGATGTAACTCCGGTAACCTTGGCAACCACATGTTAGAAAGTAAAGAGAAGCTTCCTGATCAATATTGAAATTGTAGATTCAAGCTTCCCGATCAAGAGTTTGATACTATATTGAAATTGTGGATTCAAGCTTCCTGATCAAGAGTTTGATACTCTATTGGAATTATGGATTCATTGTAGTTTTGAAAAGCCAATGGGACAAACAAGGTAAAAGTATTCAAGAAACAAGTACTGATGCACAGTTCATACCAAGACAATTAGAAAATTTCATGAAATAAGTACATACATAAAGCTCAAATTGTAGGAAGGTCAAAAGCTAAAGGAGAAACTCAATTTAAATCAAAGAATACCTAATTAGAGGCTGGCAACGATTGAGAACTGATTGCAATAGGTAGCTCTTAAAAAGGTTAATTATTCTAGTTTTCATCATGCTGCTATAGATGCCATTTGCTAACCCTAATTTAAAGTAAGGAAAAAAATTTTGTAACGATCCGATCGGTCGTTTTGAGCTTTTGCACTTCGCTCGCCAGTTCTCGGGCATGACTAGCCCCGTGTGATATATTATGACATATATAAATCATCGGTTTTGGTTTTCAGGGTAACCGGGATAAATTTTGAAGAAACAGTTCTCAGTTTGAAGCTTAAGATTTGAAAGGCTTTACCAAGATTTGACTTGTTGGTATATGATTTCGGATCGGAATTTTTATGATTTGGTTAGCTCCGTTAGGTGATTTGGGACTTAGGAGCGTGATCGGAATGTGATTTGGAGGTCAGTGGAAGGTTTAGGCTTGAATTGGGAAAATTGGAATTTTGACGTTTTTCGGTTGATAGGTGAGATTTTGATATAATGGTCGGAATGGAATTCCCGGAGTTGCAGTAGGTCCATTGTGTCATTTGGGATGTGTGTGCAAAATTTCAGGTCATTCGGGCGTGGTTTGGTAGACTTTTTGATCAAAAGCGGAATTTGGAAGATTTTTGGAACCTTAGGCTTGAATTCGATGTGATTTGATGGATTCGATGTTGTTTGAGGTGTTTCGAAGATTGGTATAAGTTTGGGTAGTGGTATATTATTGGTTTGTGCTTTTGGTTGAGGTCTCGGGGGGCCTCGGGGTGATTTCAGATGGTTGGCGGAAGGTTTGAAGTTGAGTTGGGATAGCTGAAGCATATTGTTGCTGTCATAACCTCACCTGCGGTTGGGAGGCCGCAAGTGCAATGCTCGCAGAAACGGAAGGCAGCTGCAGATGCGGCCAAGAGAAATATCATCAGGAACCGCAGAGGCGGTGAAGTGGGCGTAGCTGCGGTAGCGCAGGTGCGTGGTTTTTAGCCGCAGAAGCGGAAATGGCTATTTAAGTAAAAACCGTAGATGCGGTGGATTAGGCCGCAGAAGAGGGACCGCAGAAGCAGGAAAAGGACCGCAGGTGCGAAAAACCTGGGTCAGAAAGTATAAAAGGCTTCCTCCGCGATTTTGAGCTATTTCTTCACCATTTTTATTCGGGTTTGAGCTTGGGGAAGCCATTTTGAAGAGGAATTCAAGGGATAACGTCTGGAGGTAAGATTGTTGAACCAAAAACTCGTTTCTATGGTATTATTTCACGGAATTAGAGCTGTAATTATGGAAATTAAGGGTTAAAAATTGGGAAACTAGGGCTTGGTATTAGAGACCTTGACTTGAGGATTTGAGGGGCCATTTGTGGTCGGATTTTGGTACTTTTGATATGTATGAACTCGTGGGGAGATAAGGAATATATTGATGTAAATTTTATCGAATTCCGAGATGTGGGCCCGGGGGTCGGGTTCGGTTAATTTCGGGATTCGCGTTGTTGTTCGATTGTTTTCGAGTGGGCTTTGTCCCCTTAGCATATTTTGATGGTTATGTTCTGATTTTGCCTAGATTTGGAGCATCCGGAGGCCGATTCGAGGGGCAAAGACATCGCGAGCTAGAGTTTGGGCCGGATTGAGGTGAGTAATGATTTTAAATGTTGTCCTGAGGGTATGAAACCCCGGGTTACACATCGTTGTGCTGTGTTGAGGTGACGCACACGCTAGATGACGAGTGTGGGGTCGTGCACCGTTGAGAATTGTGACTTAGTCCATCCCGAATGACTTTTTTACCGCGTATTTGATCGAAAATTGTTTGATGTATTCATGTTTGGGGCTAAATGCCATATTTGGGCTTCTTGCCAACTGTTTGGACCCATAGGGGATTTTTACTGTTATATTCCTCATTATTTTGACTTTATACCTGTACTCAGTCATGCTATATTCTACTATTTTGATAACTCAGCCATGTTTACTCTGTTTAAACACATTAAATGATAATTTAAATGATATTGTGGGCTGAGCATCATGTTTTACTGATGCCCGAGTGGCTTATGAGATTCTGACCGAGTAAGGCCGAGGGTCTGTGTTGTGAGGATACTTTTGGGTCGGGCTGCACGCCGCAGCGGTGATACACTGATTATGATTATGAGGCCGAGGGCCTGAGATTTGTACGCCACGAGGTGGCTTGTGATTGATATGAGGCCGAGAACCTATTGATTATGGCACGAGATGGCTTGATATTGCGCTTGGGCCGTAAGGGGACCCTCCCGAAGTCTGTACACCCCCAGTGAGCGCGGGTACCCATTGTGATATGAGATATAGAGCCTGAGGGGCTGGTGTTGTCACATTGTTATTGCCCGAGGGGCTGATTCTGTTGTTACTGTGCCCAAGGGGCGGTTTATATGTGTTTATCTTTTCTAGCTGCCTTTCATTTACGTGTTTAACTGCTAAAAGGTGTTTTATGAGATTTCACTGCTTTATTGTACTTTACTGGTTTTATTCTGCCTCTTTATAGCATACTGTTGTGATTCTTCGTGATTTCTTATCGCGCAGTCTTCATTTATTATTGTTACTCACTGAGATGGAGTACTCACTGTACTCCCTGCACCCTGTGTGCAGATTCAGGCGCTTCAGGTCCTGCTAGTGAGGGTTGATAGCTTCCAGCAGGTCTCCGGAGTCTACTAGGTAGCTGCTCGGCATTCGCAGCCCAGTGTTTCTCCCCCTTATCATTATTTCTTTCCCTCGTACTGGAAGACTGTGTAGTCCCTTTTCTACGTTTCGAGACTTATGTTAGATGCTCATGACTGGTGACACCCCGATGTCGGGCCGTGTTGGTTGTTTTTCGCAAATTGTACTATTTCACTTATATTTTGGGATTATTAGCATATTAATGACTTAAATTGTGTTATTATAATTGTTTAAAACGAATTGAGAGTTGTGTCGGCTGGCCTTATCTTCACGAGAGGCATCATCACGACCGGGTCTGGGTTTAGGGTCGTGACAAGTTGGTATTAGAGCCTAGGTTACATAGATCTCACGAGTCATGAGCAGGTTTAGTAGAATCTCGCGGATCGGTACGGAGACGTCTGTACTTATCCTCGGGAGGCTGCAAAACCTTTAGGAAAAACTTCTTCTTGAATTCTTATCATGCGTCCTTGATTCAGCTTGAAACGTAATTCTTTGAATTCCTTCCACACGTTCGTATGCGCGCATGAGCGCTCAGTATCAGATGTGCATCGATGGCTTGTGATTCCCTGATCGAGGGGCGAGATGTGATCTCTGTGTATTGATGTTGGGGCTAGTCTGGAGGACTTGAGGCCGGGTTTTTCCTGCAGCTTGAGCACTGAGGCGTTGATTGTGTGAGCACGTGCTTGTGGATTTGAATGTCTGATAGTGTCCCTGTTAGTGGGAGTGATGACTAGGTAGCTACGTGATGAGTATGATATAACTGCGAGACGTGTTCATATGATTTGGAAGCAACGAAAAGGATCTGCTGGAGGATAAAAGAACTATTAAGTGCTTGATCTCCATCTTGATTTGAGGTATAGCCCCGAGTTATGGGTGTGTGAAGAATCTTTTCATGTTTTCTAGTTGGGGAGTGAAGTAGATTTCACGTTATGTTATGAGTTCAGACTTAGGAAGATTAAGTGACTGCATAATGTCCATGACGGTGGAAGGTATAAAGAAATGTTAGTTTGAGGCAAAGCAGGTGGGTTATCTCCTGCGGAGTGTTCTGAAGTTGTGTGATCCCTATGTGGTCTGATGGAAGATCTCTTCTACCAGTGAAATGTATGTGCTGCAATTCGAACTTGGGTCGCCTAAGAGAGTGGGCTAGACTGCTACGAGGGCGGATGCGAGATTTGCAGAAGATTTGAGGTACTAGATGGTCTGTGTTGTACGAGCTTATAAAGGATTGAGTTAATCTCACTATGGTATTATGGCAGTGATAGAGTATATGCATTATGAGTTATTGTGTGATTTGATCTATGGCTTTGATCCAAGTGGGGGAGTTTGCTATTGATTAGGTGATTGCACTGTTATGTGCCATATTGGTTCCAGTTTGAGGCGTACGGGTGAATTAGTTATGGCTTACGGAGATTGAGACCGAGGATGGCTCGAGTAAAGGAAATTTCAACAAAGGTTATGCTATGCTTTATAGGTGTATGAGAGTCACGGAATGACTTGAGTTGTTATTGGTGAAGGATGCTCGGTGCATAGGACAAGAAGTTGCTTGGTTGCATTAAGGTGAGGTTACATTCTGCGGTGTCGGAGTGCTAATGAGGCACAGGTTGTTCGGTTCATTTGATCAGGCTAATTGCAGTTTGGGTAGAGTGGATGACTCTCGGTGAATGGTTCTAATGTGTTCAAGATTTTCTTGTAATAATTGGAGATTTTCGGGTTGTATATTTGGCTAGAATCTGAGGTGGCATTGGAGGGTGTCAAGACTTGTGGTATTTCTATATCATTATGGATTCTTCACGTCAGCATCAGGAAGGTGAAGGTAACGTATTTAGATTCGCAGGAGTCTCTTTAAAGTAAAGTATTTTGAATGTGGTGCTTTTGGGGATGTTTAAAAGAGTATTCAGCGGCTTATGAGCCTTAGACGATGTGGTTTTATGCTTGGGTCTCGTGTGTTGAGTCTGGGTTGAGGAATTGTGGTGTTATAGCAAGAAGGAGTATCAAGTTGAAGGTAAATTAGAAGGAAACTCGGATAGATGGGATAGCTTGGTAGTAGGCCGAATCGGTATGGTAAGGATATGATTAGTTCTTTGGATGCTTATGAGGTAATGAGTTTGTACAGGTGTTTTGCGGCAATGCTCTTGGATTTTAATGGCCTGCGTAGCTTGGTTGAGTCAGAAGGACTCAGTGCTGACGGTTTAGTTTTGTGCAAGTGGAATTCGGAGAGTTCTTGATGGTTTTTACCACGGTTAGAGGTGTATATTTTCTGCGAGCGTGAGAAGCATAGGATGTGTAGTGATTTTCTTCTAGATGGGATCGATGGAGAGTTCTTGGCTAGTTGAGTACGTAGCTGCTTGTGGCTCGGAAGGGGTATGAAGTTCTCATGTTCATCCTAGGATGGTATGGTATATGCGGTATGTTGTGTAGGATTGAGATTTGCATGTGTAAGGTCACGATTCAGTTTTGAAAGGAAGGTATAATGGTCGAGTTCAGATGATTAGGGAAATGACATTACTAATTGATATGGCTTGATGAGGGTATATGTTTCAGAAAAAGGACAATGTGATTGAGTTAATGATACTTCATTAGTATTGCGGCACTCTCTTGTTGGATCGACGGCCGATATTCGAGTTTGCTTGGTGGCACGGAAGAATTCTCGGAGTATATCTCGTGGAAAGATTGGGTATTAGAGGTGTGGCATGTGTTCGGACGGCGGAATTGGGATCAAATATGGTGATTCGTGTGCTATATGGAGTTGGAGACTGGGAGTTCTCATAAACAGGCTATGTTGTGGTTGTGGGTCGCGTGTGTCGGTATTGTGTGGTAACTATTGGGGGTTTGGAGACGCGAGTGGATCTTTGTTGCTTGGTATGTTAGATGTGATATTGGGTATAGACTGGTTGTCTCAGTGTTATGTTATGCTGGGCTGTTGTGCTAAGACGGCAACATTGTCTATGCCGGGAATGCCACAGATTGAGTGGCGAGGTTCGACGGATTATGTTCACAGCAAGGTGATTTCATTTTGAAGACCCAGCAGATGGTTCAGAAGGGTTGTCTTTCTTATTTGGCCTTCGTGATGGGTGTCAGGGCAGAAACTTCTTCCGTTGATTCAGTTCCGGTGATGAGGGGTTTTTCGGATATGTTTCCTGCTGCTGGGCATGTCGCCGGACAGGGTTGTTGATTTTGGTATTGATTTGGTGCCGGGCACCGTATCGTATGGAACCGGCGGAGTTAAAGGAATTTAAGGAACAACTTCAGGGATTCCTTGATAAGGGGTTCATTGGCAGGCCAATGTGGATGTGTGTTCTAACTTGAGTCGGCCTGGTTGACTCCGAGTTGTATTGTTGATGGATGTGTTGATTCGGTTGTTATTGAGTTGTTAGTGTTCTGAGGTGATCTATGAGTTACTTTTCCGTGTTGCGAGGCGTTATGATTTGTTGATTATAGGCACATATGGTGCGGTCCTATTGGGGTTCATAGTGGAATTCGAGCGGGAAGAGTATTGGGTATTGCTCAGTGGATGGCGTATCGGTTGTGTCCTTTCGGGATGTGTAATGTTATGTCAATTGCTTCACCGTGGTTATGATGATTTGCCTTGGTTCTAGTAATCAAATTGCGCGTGGTTGTCGATTTTGAGCATAGTGACTTGAGGTGTTTCATGTGGACCAGTGTTTGGATAGGGTCGCACATGGCAGCGAAGTTATGTGGAGGCATGACCCTTCGGGTTAGACTCGTGTGTTCAGTTTCTACGATGTGTGACGGGTTCTCAGTATTGTGTTGTGGTGGCACTGGTTGTCTTGCGGTACAGCTCTTTCATTGAGTCACTTTTCATGATTTGAGTACGTTCAGATTGTTGTTTATTGGTGCACGGATTTGCATGAGTTGTGGCTGTAGATTGTATTGATGTGTCATGCCACCAGAGTAGTTGTGTTGGAATTAGATGAGATCGTTGGGATATATAATGTACACAAACGGATTCGATTTCAGCGTGTTGGAAGGATAATATCGAGGTTCGGCTCAGAAATTTGCTATGGTCCTTGCCGAAAGAGAAGTGGCTTCACGAATGGTTGATCTGAGGAATGGTTATGTCACGACCCAACCCCGATCCGGTCGTGATGGCGCCTCTCGTGAAGACAAGGCCAGTCAACCAACCCATTTCGCCCTTTTCAGAATAGTTAATATAAATAAACAGTTTTAGCATGATTAGATAACCACAGTCTAAACAAAAGATTTCTTTATGAAGTGCGGAATACAGCCCAGTACCAGGCTGTCACAAGTCACGAGCATCTATTAGAGTATAAATACAACTACAAGGTCTGAAATATACGAAACAGGACTGATAAACAAAAGGGAGAAAAGCGGTGCTGCGAACGCTGGCAGTCACCTCGCTAACTCCGATAATTCTGCCTTCGATCAGTCAAAACCCGCTATCGGGTGCAAAATACCTGCATTTGCACACACGGTGCAGGTAGTAAAGTGAGTACTCCAACTCAGTGAGTAATAAAGGTACATAACAACTGAGCGGTAAGAAATCATGTACAGCAAACCAACATGCCATATAGAAGCAGTGTAAAACCCTTTGAGAAAAGCAGTGAAGCTGTGAAATCTTTAGAAATATCTTAGCTCAGTTTAAACTCTTTTGAAAATGACTTTTTCAATAGTTACGCAATGAATGCAAAACAGTTAGTGTCGATAAGCACAGAAAATCGGCCTCTCGGGCACAAATACCACAATATAACAGGTAAAATGACAAGTAAATATGAAAGATGAACACATAAAGGTTCGCCCCTCGGGCAATATCTCAGAACAGTACCAGCCCCTCGGGCTCACTCTCAGAATAGTATCAGCCCCTCGGGCTCACTCTCAGAACACTCTCAGCCCCTCAGGCTCACTCTTAGAACAAAATCAGCCCCTCGGGCTCACTCTCAGAACAATGGGTACCCGCGCTCACTGTGGGTGTGCAGACTCCGGAGGGGCCCCTTACGGCCCAAGCGCTATATCAAGCCACCTCGTGGCATCATCTCTCGGCACTCGACCTCACATCACTCGGCACTCGGCCTCACATCACTCAAGCCACCTCGTGGCGTATAAATGTATCTCAGGCCCTCGGCCTCATATCACCCAGTGTATCCTCACATATGGCCCTCGGCCGCACTCAGTCAGATATCATCACAAGCCCCTCAGGCATTAGTAAAACAATAGTTCTCAGCCCAAAACATCATTTAGAAATATCATTTAAGTTTCAAATCGGAGTAAAAGTGGCTGAGTTTGTAAAATAGTAGATATCAACAGGACTGAGTTCAAGTAATAAGTTGAAACAATGAGGAAATAGTGATAAAAATCCGCGAAGGGTTCAAATAGTTGGCACGAAGCCCAAATATGGCAATCAGCCCAAATCATGATGATAACAAACAAGTTTCAGTCAAACACGCGGTAAAATCATCAATCGGGACGGACCGAGTCACAATGCCCAGTAGTAAAAGACCCCACGCTCATCATCCAGCGCGTGTCTCACCTCAATATAGCACTACGATGTGCAATCCGGGGTTTCAAACCCTCAGGATATCATTTACAATCATTACTCACCTCGAATCGGCTACAACTCTAGCTCGCGACGCCTTTGCCCCTCGAATCGGTCTCCACGCGCGTCGAATCTATCCAAAATCAGAACGAATACGTCACAATATGCTAAGGGAACAAAGCCCAAGCGAAAACAATCGAAAAATATCAAAAATCCCGAAATTAGCAAAACCCGAACCCCGGGCCCACTTCTCAAAACTCAGAAATTTTTACATCAAAGGGTTCCTTATCACTCCACGAGTCTATGCATATAAAGAACACCAAAATCGGAGTCCAACTGACCCCTCAAATCCCAAATCAAAAATCCAAAATTCCAAGCCCTAGTTCTTCCATTTTTGGCTTAAGTTCCATGAATTTCTAGGTAGATTTCACAATAAAATCACGTTTTAGGTTCAAAATCTTACCTCCAATCAATTCTCCTTGAATCCCTCTTCAATCTCCCTCAAAGAGCTCTCAAAATGATCAACTATGGAGTAAAAATGACCCAAAATTGCGGATGAAATAACTTATAAACTTTCTGCCAAGTTCTGATATCTCTTCATCGCGTTCGCAAACGCGAAGCACACCTTTTAATTTCCCAAAATCAACCTTATGCGAACGCGACCTACTTCCTGCGAACACGATGCACTAGCCTTATAACCTACGCGAACGCGGTCCCACATACGCGAACGCGAAGAACAACTGCTCCTGGACCTAAATCCTTATACGCGAACGCGAAGCATCAGCTCCCAGCCTTTCGCGAACGCGAGCCCTCGAATGCGAATGCGAAGGCTAAACTCTGGACATCCCAAGATCCTTCTATGCGAACGCGAGATGCCCCTTGCGATCGCGAAGGCTTAAATGCCTGCAACACCTGAACTGTTTTTCTGCAACATTCCAATTCCAAAAATAGCCCGATTGACCACCAGAAACTCACCCGAGGCCCCCGGGACCTCAACCAAAAGTACCAACACATCCTAAAACCTCATTCAAACTTGTTCCAATCATCAAAACACCTCAAGCAACATCAAATCCACTAACTCACATCGAATTCAAGCTTAACTTTTTCTAAAACCAATTCCGATCACGCTCCTAAGTCACAAATCACCTCCCGAAGCTAACCGAACCATCGGAACTCACATCCGAGCCCTCTAACACATAAGTCAACATTCGGTTGACTTTTCCAACTTAAGCCTTTTTAAAAGAGACTAAGTGTCTCATTTCTTACCAAATCCTCTCCGAACGCAAACTAATCAACTTGATCACATGAAACACGGATAATGAAGCATAAAGAAGCAGAATTGGGGGAAACGGAGCGGTAACTCATGAGACGACTGACCGGGTCATCACAGGCTATGACTCCCTACGTGTTTCATTTATCATTGGCAGTATATGAAAGTGTTGGAATGAGGATTTATTTGATAAGAGGTTTTTTATCGATATTCGGTTGTTCTGGGCAACTGCTGTGATTAGAAGTTATTGCTACAAGTGTTTGAGTTATGTGGTATGTCATGTAATTGCACCTGAGGCTGCAGGTATGAGTTATTACAGCTGGTTCGGGCTTATTCAGAGTATAGATGTGAGATCCTGATCTTGTAAATGGTGTCAGAAGTGGAAATGTGGTTCTAAGGTTTATGGGCTAGGTTGGATTGTGAAATTTCAGTTACATTGTGTTATCGGACCTATATGAGATAGGGTGACGTGTGATCATCCCCGGATATGTGCATGGTAAGGTTACACAGCGATTTGATGGCTTTCAGAACAACTCTGGGCACGTTCGAGGACGAACGTATGTTTAAGTGGGAGAGGATGTAACGACCCGACCGGTCGTTTTGAGCTTTTGCACTTCGCTCGCCAGTTCTCGGGCATGACTAGCCCCGTGTGATGTATTATGACTTAGGTAAATCGTCCGTTTTGGTTTTCAGGGTAACCGGAATGAATTTTGAAGAAACAGTTCTCAGTTTGAAGCTTAAGATTTGAAAGGTTTGACCAAGATTTGACTTGTTGGTATATGATCTCGGATCGGAATTTTTATGATTTGGTTAGCTCCGTTAGGTGATTTTTGACTTAGGAGCATGATCGGAATGTGATTTGGAGGTCCGTGGAAGGTTTAGTCTTGAATTGGCGAAATTGGAATTTTGACATTTTCCGGTTGATAGGTGAGATTTTGATATAGTGGTCGGAATGGAATTCCCGGAGTTGCAGTAGGTCCGTTGTGTTATTTGGGATGTGTGTGCAAAATTTCAGGTCATTCGGACGTGGTTTGGTAGAATTTTTGATCAAAAGCGGAATTTGGAAGATTTTTGGAACCTTAGGCTAGAATTCAATGTGATTTGACGGATTCGATGTTGTTTGAGGTGTTTCGAAGATTGGTATAAGTTTGGGTAGTGGTATATGACTGGTTTGTGCTTTTGGTTGAGGTCCCGGGGGCCTCGAGGTGATTTCGGATGGTTGGCGGAAGGTTTGAAGTTGAGTTGGGACAGTTGAAGCATATTGTTGCTGTCATAACCGCACCTGCGATTGGGAGGCCACAGGTGCGATGCTTGCAGAAGCGGAAGACAACCGCAGATGCGGCCAAGAGGAATATCATCAGGAACCGCAGAAGCGGTAAAGTGGGCGCACCTGCGGTAGCGCAGGTGCGTGGTTTTTAATCGCAGATGCGGAAATGGCTATTTAAGTGAAAACCGCAGGTGCGGTGGATTAGGCCGCAGAAGTGGGAAAAGGACCGCAGGTGCGAAAAACCTGGGTCAGAAAGTATAAAAGGTTTCCTCCGCGATTTTGAGATATTTCTTCACCATTTTTATTCGGGTTTGAGCTTGGGGAAGCCATTTTGAAGAGGAATTCAAGGGATAACATCTGGAGGTAAGATTGTTGAACCAAAAACTAATTTCTATGGTATTATTTCACGGAATTAGAGCTGTAATAATGGAAATTAAGGGTTAAAAATTGGGAAACTAGGGCTTGGTATTGGAGACCTTGACTTGAGGATTTGAGGGGCCATTTGTGGTCGGATTTTGGTACTTTTGATATGTATGAACTCGCGGGAAGATAAGGAATATATTGATGTAAATTTTATAGAATTCTGAGACGTGGGCCCGGGGGTCGGGTTCAGTTAATTTCGGGATTCGCGTTGTTTTTCGATTGTTTTTGAGTGGGCTTTGTCCTCTTAGTATATTTTGATGGTTATGTTCTGATTTTGCCTAGATTTGGAGCATCCAGAGGCCGATTCGAGGGGCAAAGGCATCGCGAGAGTTTGGGCCGGATTGAGGTGAGTAATGATTTTAAATGTTGTCCTGAGGGTATGAAACCCCGGATTACACATTGTTGTGCTGTGTTGAGGTGACGCACACGCTAGATGACGAGAGTGGGGTCGTGCGCCGTTGGGGATTGTGACTTAGTCCATCCCGAATGACTGTTTTACCGCGTATTTGATCGAAAACTGTTTGATGTATTCATGTTTGGGGCTAAATGCCATATTTGGGCTTCGTGCCAACTGTTTGGACCCTTAGGGGATTTTTACTGTTATATTCCTCACTGTTTTGACTTTATACTTGTACTCAGTCACGCTATATTGTACTATTTTCATAACTCAGCCATGTTTACTCTGTTTAAACACATTAAATGATAATTTAAATGATATTCTGGGCTGAGCATCATGTTTTACTGATGCCCGAGTGGCTTATGAGATTCTGACTGTGTAAGGCCGAGGGCCTGTGTTGTGAGGATACTTTTGGGTCGGGCTGCACGCCGCAGCGGTGATACACTGATTATGATTATGAGGCCGAGGGCTTGAGATTTGTACGCCACGAGGTGTCTTGTGATTGATATGAGCCCGGGAGCCTATTGATTATGCCACGAGATGGCTTGATATTGCGCTTGGGCCGTAAGGGCCCCCTCCCGGATTCTGTACACCCCCAGTGAGCGCGAGTACCCATTGTGATATGAGATATAGAGCCCGAGGGGTTGGTGTTGGTCCATTGTTATTGCCCGAGGGGATAATTCTATTGTTACTGTGCCCGAGGGGCGGTTTTTATGTGTTTATCTTTTCTAGCTGCCTTTCATTTACGTGTTTAACTGCTAAAAGGTGTTTTATGAGATTTCACTGCTTTATTGTACTTTACTGGTTTTATTCTGCCTCTTAATAGCATGATGTTGTGATTCTTCGTGATTTCTTATCGCTCAGTCTTCATTTATTGTTGTTACTCAGTGAGTTGGAGTACTCATTTTACTCCCTGCACCCTTTGTGCAGATTCAGGCGCTTCAGGTCCTGCTAGTGAGGGTTGATAGCTTCCAGCAGGTCTCCAGAGTCCACTAGGTAGCTGCTCGGCATTCGCAACCCAGTGTTTCTCCCCCTTATCATTATTTCTTTCCCTCGTACTGGAAGACTGTGTAGTCCCTTTTCTACGTTTCGAGACTTATGTTAGATGCTCATGACTGGTGACACCCCGATGTCGGTCCGTGTTGGCTGTTTTCCGCAAATTGTACTATTTCACTTATATTTTGGGATTATTAGAATGTTAATGACTGAAATTGTGTTATTATAATTGTTTAAAACGAATTGAGATTTGTGTCGGCTGGCCTTGTCTTCACGAGAGGCACCATCACGACCGGGTCTGGGTTTAGGGTCGTGACAAATTTGTATTAGGAAAAATTAAGTCAATATGGAAAGTATTGTTAAATTACTATTTTGTTCAATATAAAATATAATTTCAAAGGATTAAAATGTATTGGAGAAAATTAATATTACACTTGGAATTAATTATGTGGCTGACACAGCAAGACACGTGGATCATTAGAAAAGTGACAGCTGGCAAAGAGTACTTAAAGAGATGCGAGTCATAATTGGTACGAGCAAAGCATCTAAGTGACAAGAAGAATTGATCGATCGGGTCTCTTCATAATTTGAAAAGACACCGGTGGAATGAATCAAGACAGCAAAAAGTACAGATTCGCTTATCTTCAATTAATGAGCATGAATGATTAGGAACGTTACAGAATCTTCACGAAACAGTTACGATTGTCAATTAGAACGTTTTATTAATGTCATTAAATGCTCATGATGGCTCAATTATGAGAGGGAGGAGTCGTTGTACTTAGAGATAGCTATAAAAGGAAGAGAAATGGCATTTGTATGGATACGTTGTGATTGCTATTGGAATATACTTATTTACTTTGCTTTATATTGATTTCTTTGCTATTTCTCATTCTAATTTTCCTTTTCCATTGCAAAAATATTCTTTTATTTGATTATCAGTAGCCCGAGTACTTCTAAAAATAAGCTTTGACCAAAATTCCTATTTTCTAGTTAAACAAATTGGTTCCGTTACCGGGAATCTGATAATCTTCTCACTTTCCAAATCCATTCTTCTGTCAAAAAATCATGTCGAACGTCAATGACAGCGACCAACAAAACTTACAAAACCAACAAAATCAGCAACATCAGTTGAATCAGCTAAATCAACTAGGAGACGGAACTCAGCAGCATCAGTTGAATGAGCTAAATCAACAAGGAGATGGAACGCCAATCCCCTCACCACGAAACTCTCCTCGACAATCTCGAGAAGGGACTCCTGACTGATCTGAATCGAATACGAATGACCAACATGAGAACAATCAAGCTATTGATGCAACGTTGAAGTAATTAATCGCCCAACAGGTCAACAATGCTCTTCAAGCTTTTGTCAGCAGGTTGCCGACTGTACCACCAACTCCACCTCCAAACAACCGTAACCATAGAAAATCCCCGCTCGGGACTCGCTAATTCAGGCAGCGGAGGAACTCCCAGCGAATCTCGTGATGGAGGGTCAGGTAACCCAGTTAATTTTGATATACAAAGTTTAGTACTAACTTTGCAGAAGCGGCTCAAGGAACAGAGCGATTGCATAGAGCTGATACCTGGTGTACCACCTATAATCAGGAGAATAGATATGGAGAAATACTCTCAACAACCTTGGAAGCCAAGTGCCGCTCCTTTTCCAATTCCAAAAAAATTCAAGATGCCCGATATCCCGAAGTACGATGGAACAACTGATCCACGAGATCACGTAACTGCATTTACAACTGGCATAAAAGGGCAATGATTTGACCAAGCAAGAAATTGAATCAATATTGGTCAAAAAATTCGGAGAAACACTCACGAAGGGAGCACTGACATGGTATTCTCTTTTACCTGAAAATTTTATTGATTCTTTTGTTGAGCTTGCAAATTCATTTATAAAAGCACACTCGGGAGCTCAAAAAGTTGAAAAAAGGATGGAAGACATTTTCAAAATAAAATAAGGAGATACGGAGTTGCTCAAGGAATTCGTAGACAGATTCCAGTGTGAAAGGATGATGTTGCCACGTGTACCCGATAACTGGGCGGCTATGGCATTTGCCAAATCCAAATGAAAAAAGCTCGGAAGCCACGAGAAGACTCAAAGAAAGCTTACGATAATTTCCCGCAACAACTTGGAATGATGTTTATAATAGATACAACACAAAGTTGCGGATAGAAGAAGATACTATCACTCAGTCTCGAAATGATGAAAGAGTAAGTTCAAGGCGGGCAGAAACTAAAAAAAGGTCCGGTAAAAATAGGTACGAACCTTATATGGGACCAGCAGGAAGGGATTCACGTTCAAAATAGGAAAACCCAAGATATGACCCTAGATCAAGGAACAGAGAATCGGGTTCGTCGTCAAGGTTCGAAAAGGAGCGAAACATGCGAGATACGCGAGACGTCGATAGAAGTTCAAAAGCAAAAATTGGTGGTTATAGTTTTAATGTTAGCACATCCGAGTTGGTGGCTGTTTTAAGAAGCATGGGAGATAAGGTACGGTGGACAAAAGGAATGAGATCGAACCCAAACAGGAGAAATCCAGATTTTTGGTGCGAGTTTCACAACGATCATGGTCACAAAACGACGGATTGTAGATTGCTACAAGGTGAAGTATAGCATCTATTAAAACAAGGTTACTTAACAGAATTGTTTAGTGAAAAGGGAAAGCAAGCATATATGAAGAATAGGCAAGAACCGCCGAAACCTCCATCACCAAAGAGAACGGTTGATGTCATAAGTGGAGGGGAGAAGATCAATAGCGTAACATATACGGCAGCAAAGAAGGTGCCAAAAATCACAGTCACCCATGGGAAGCGAGTTCGTCAAGTTTTGGAAGAAGATAGTATAACATTTGATGATGCAGATGTAGATGGCATGCTGACCCCACCCAATGATGCACTGATAATATCTTTACTTGTACATGATACTAATGTAAAATGAGTTTTGATTGATCCAGGTAGTTCTGTAAATATCATTCTGTTAAGAGTGGTAAACGAGATGCAAGCCAATGATAAATTGGTACCCAAAGCACAGACCTTGTCTGGTTTTAATACCTCGAGCATTGTAACAAAAGGGGAGATAATACTCACCACATTTGCAGAAGGAGTAGTTAAGGATACCAAATTTTAAGTGATAGAAATGGACATGGCGTACAATATGATTCTCGGCAGACCATGGATTCACGAAATGGATGTTGTTCCGTCTACCCTACACCAAGTTATCAAGTTTCCTTCACAATGGGGAATACGATAAATCTGTGGTGATAAACAGGCTTCTCGAAGCATTAACTCAGTGGCAGATTCAAGCACGAAAAGCGACGAAAAATAGCAATTACAGAATTCAGTCGAGTACTTAGCAACACAAGCCTCAACCATAGACGGACAAACAGATGTAGACTCAAGGCCTGATACTATTCAAGAACCAGAAGAAAATGAAAACATCGAAACAACAATCGAGGAACTGGAAGCTGTGGTAGTATTTGTACATTGGCCAGACAGAAAAGTCTACATTGGAACCAAACTCAGCCCGGAGATGGAAAGCAAGTTAATTGAATTTTTAAAAGCTAACACAGATTGCTTTGCTTGGTCGCATTCAGATATGACAGGTATACCACCGGAGGTAATGACCCATAAGCTGAATGAAGATCCAACATATCCACATGTCAAACAAAAGAAAAGGAAGCAAGGGTCCTTCAAAAATCAGGTTATTCAGGATGAAGTACAAAAGCTCTTAAAAATCGGGTCTATCCGCGAGGTAAAATATCCTGATTGGTTAGCTAATACTGTAGTAGTGCCCAAAAAGAATGGTCACTGGCGAGTTTGTGCAGACTATACTGATTTAAATAAAGCTTGCCCTAAAGATTCTTTTTCGTTACCGCACATAGATCAACTAATTGATGCTGCTGCAGGACATGAGCTATTAAGTTTTTTAGATGCCTATTCAGGATATAACCAGATAAAAATGGATCCTCTAGATGAGGAAAAAACTTCCTTTATTACAGACAAGGGGGACTTACTGCTATAAAGTTATGCCATTCCATCTAAAGAATGCTGGGGGCACGTACCAGAGGCTAGTGACCAAGATATTTCAAGAACGTCTAGAAAAATTATGGAGGTTTATATATATGATATGCTAGTCAAATCACAACAAGCAGGGGATCATATTCAACACCTATCAGATACGTTTCAGATTCTCCACAAATTCAACATGAAGTTAAATCCTGAGAAAAGTGCATTTGGTGTGTCGTCAGGTAAGTTCTTGGGATTCCTTGTTTCTAGCCGTGGAATTGAAGTAAATCCTACGCAGATTAAGGCTATTGAAGAAATACCAGATATACTTACGAGCAAAAAAGAAGTGCAAAGGTTGACAGGTAGAATAGCAGCGTTGGAAAGATTTATTTCCAAATCATCGGAAAAATGCTTTAAGTTCTTTTCAGCCTTGAAAAAGCAAAGTCAATTTGAATGGTCTGAAGAATGTCAACAAGCACTCAAAAATTTAAAAGCGTACTTGTCAAACCCACCATTGTTGGCCAAGCCAAAGGACGGGGAAAAACTACTCACCTACCTCGATGTTTAGGATGTGGCGGTAAGTGCAGTAATAGTTCGAGAAGACCAAGGTAAACAATCTCCAATATACTATGTTAGAAGGTCTTTATTGGATGCCGAAACTCGATATCCTCATTTAGAAAAACTTGCACTAGCATTAATTATGACATCTAGAAAATTAAGGCCTTATTTTCAATGTCATCCTATCTCTCTAGTAACTGCCTACCCCTTACGTAATATATTGCATAAACAAGAGTTATCAGGTAGGTTAGCCAAATGGGCTATAGAACTAAGTGAATATGACATCACATATCAACCTAGAACTGCAATAAAGTCACATGTTTTAGTAGATTTTGTGGCAGATTTTAGCCCAGGAATGGAAGTAGAGGCATAAAAAAAACTGCAGGTATTTAACGGGTCTAATCCAGGTACTTGGACCTTATTTACCAATGGCTTTTCAGTTGTAAGAGGAGCAGGTTTAGGCATTGTCCTGATCCCACATGCGGGAGAGACTATACGAAAAGCCATAAAATGACATCCTATTACTAATAATGAAGCAGAATATGAGGCTGTGATTAGGTCTAGAATTGGCACGAGAGCTCGGAATAGAGCAGGTCATAATCAAAAGCGACTCGCAACTCGTAGTTAACCAAATGCAGGGGACTTATATAGCTAGAGAGGCGAGGATGCATCAATATCTGGAAAAGGCACGGGATTTAATTAGACAACTGCAAACTTGGAAAATTGTGCAGATGATGAGAATGCCGAAGTAAACGCGTTAGCTAATCTTGCATCCACTGCAGAAGTGACAAATGAAGAGAACGCTTCTGTAATACATTTGTCACGCCCCAAAATCCGAGGAGCGCGACCGGCGCTCAACCGAGAAAACCCGACTGAGCAAGCCTGTTAGGTTTCATTCTACCCAAACTAATTCATGAATAAAGAGGAGGTGAACTCCATTAATCATACTTTGTTAATTATTTCATTAAAAATTTCCATTTTATTTCCATTAGCAGTTTCAACCATAATGACCAAAATATTACAATTTTTATGGTTATGATGACGAAAAACATATTTGCCAAATACCAATACTTCTAATTTAATTTTCAATATCAAACACCACCCACAACCTGTCTACGGAGCCTCTAAATACAACTGAAGAGTAATATGGAAATGCCGGCAACAAGGCTCCGGCTATACCTCAAAATACAAAGGGGCGTTAGTGCCATCGAATAGCACTAGATAGAATGTCCATATAAGCAAAAACAACACATAGAAACAGCAAGTCACAAGCAAAAATATCCAAATAACCAATTGAAACACAACAATTTTCAGAGTAAGAAAATAGTATATATATATTTGGTTGGGAGATCACTAGCACCGATATTTCCACCGTCTTTGTTAGCACAGAGTCCGATCACGCCCGATCGGCTAGGCCATCTCCCCACGGACAATGTGGTTTGACATTATGGTGCGAAAGAAAGTTGTTACAAGAGTAGTACCACCATGAGCGCAACATGGAGTCTGATCTCCACCCGATCAGCTAGGCCGCCTTCCCACATATGCCGTGTGGGTTGGCTTTTTCTTTTCCAATTCACAGGTATTAGTTTCATCCCACTTTGGGGGAATAATCACAATTTCACCAATATTTCAGTTTCATCCCAAATCACAATCCACCCCTACACCGGCACGTGTAGTTTCAGGTGCGGGCCTTATGACCCACCCTTCCTCGGTCTTGCTAATGATACTCCCAAAAATATTTTTAGTTGATTTGCACACAAGGTAATATAGATATAATTATATTCATCTCAGAATCATTCACATTGTATAGATCTTTATTAGTATTTTCAACCATCCGCATTAATAATGTTTCCTTGGCTCTTTGGGCCTTTCACAAGATTCATTACTCATGGCACGGTGGCCGCATTCTATATTCCATACTTTCACTTCTTTTAGTTTCAAGGATCATCACCAATTACCAATGTACAAAGTATTCCAGAAATCATATACCTCAAGTTCATTAGCAATGGAAACTTTAAACACAAAATGTTTCCTTCTCAAAGACTGGGGCATACCAACCAGCAATAGATACACACATCAAAGTCATAAGCAAGCAATACACCAATTATTCTTGTATTACTCTTTCCCAATCACAACAATGTACAGTTTCAAAACCGGAGGATGTAAGAACGCTGTTGATACCCAATTTTTTCCTATGTATTTTATATACTCAAGATGTTCTCAAAATAGTATGTACATGCATATATAAGCATGCCCAAGAGTTTTGTTATCTTTCCCTTATTTTAAAGGTTTATAAAATCAATATTGTCTATTTTAATAGTACAAAACTCAATAATTATTCAGACTATCATTTTTTTGATGAATAATTTATTTTTATTTCATATTTACACCAAGATATAATTAATGTGATTTTTTGCACATTTTTATAAAATTTATTTGGTATTTTAAACGCTAAATTGCTATAATTGCAATTATAGCCTATTTTCCGATTAACAGTATTTTGCAATTACAAAATTGCTCCCAGTACTTTTAATTAATATTTATATGATTATTAATCAATTTAGTGCTTTTAACTGGTTTTGAAAATTATTTTAACTATTTTTAGAATAAAAAGGGAAGAAATGGCTGTTTAACATTTAGCCTCGTCCATTTATATTATAACCCCTTTGCAATTTCAATTTTAATCACAATTGAGGCCAATCGCAACCAGCCCAAATTTTAAACTGACCCAATCCATAAAAAACCGACCGGATCCCCCCTTTTAATCTCAGCCGTTGATCTAGAAGATCAACGACTCAGATTGATTATTTCCTTTTTAATTCACAGACGACCCCTAACCCTAATTCATTTTCCTCCTTCAGCCGCCCTTGAACTCCCAAATTCTCTCAAGGCTCCCCGGAACCCTAGCCTCCCCTACCTTGTTCCACCATGTTTTCACCGGCGTCCATGGCTTCTCAGGCCATGGACAACCTATACCCACCTCCTATGGCTCCTGCATGCCTGTTGTTCGAAGGATCGAGGCCAGACCTCGAGGGTTTTCACCCAGGCCTTCACTGATTCGAAGATTCCGGCCATCTCCGGCCTTGCTCCGGTGGCTCTTGGTCTTTTGAGCCTGTTTATGACATTATCCGACTTAGATCGGGTATTTTCGAAGCCTTTCTCATCTCTAGGGTTCATCTGGAACCCTAAATATCGAGGTTCTCTCCGATTATTTAAAATCTGCTACATGTTTGCACTGTTGCTTAAGTTTCTTAAACCTTTTTTTTTCGATTTTCTTTCAAAAAGCACTTCTTTTCGATTAGGGTTTCTGGAAAGTCCTTAAAATGTTTCTGACTCTTCTTCTTCTCTTTTCTTGGTGTGAATCGATCCCTGCTATGTTCTTACTGGCTCTTTTCTGACTCACATGCCTTTCGTGTGTTATTATATTTGCCTTGTTATGAAATTTATTTTATTATGCTCCATTCTATCTCATACTGGTTTTTCACCATGCTCTCTCATGTCTATCTTATGTGTTCCTCTACTGAATTTTCCTACTGAGTTTTGATCCTTTGTTTGCCTTTACCGGACTTCGCCTGGATTCTTTCTAGATGTGTTTCATCGACTGTTTCTTTAAGTTTACACTACCTGAACTCATTTAATTTTCAAGCTTTCTTGAAACTTGTTTCCTGTACTGGTTCCTATGTTCTACTTGCTATTGTGCTTGTATGCTTCTCATGAGACTCTGAAAAGGTCTCTGAGCTCATCTCGATAGTTTGCCTCTTCATCTCTGTATCAAATTCGAGTTTAAAAACCCTAGGATTTGGGGGTTTTCTTTGGCTAAATTTGGTTTTATGTTTGGACAAGGGTTCTACTTTGAAACCTTGAACTCTCAGACTCACTTCGAGTTTATGAATTGAATTTGAACCTTTTTCTGCGTTTGTGATTTTGAAACCCTCTTGCTTGACATGTCTATGTGTTTTATACGAGAGCTTCTCTTTCAAAGGTCTTGCCAACTGTTAATTGATTCTGAATTCCTTTAATGTTGCTTATTTGATTGTTACTGATTTTTCCCTAAATTAAAACTTTCCTTTTACCTCTTTCTGACTCGAGCAAGGCTTTCAATGGGATTCTTTACTGGTTATTTTACTGCTTCCCTTTCCTTGCTTTACAAATCAAGTACCACCATGTATTTACCCTTATTTGTCTACCTTGCACGAGGTATTTACTTGATTTCCTTCCTTAAATAACTTCTGCCCATTACCGTTTGAATTTGGACTCCTTAATTACAGGAAGTCTATAGGCTGATTGATTTTAATTGGTACATAGTTCCTTAATTATTACTAAACTATGATTCTTTCCTTATTTGCTACACCTGTTTGCGATTGTAAATAACCTGCTCTTTCATTAACACACACACGATTTTAATCATCACAACTCTCTTCGAAAACTTACACTCTTGCTTCTTGATTGCAATTTGGCTTTCCTAAATCTACTGTTTCTTCCTACTTGCTCTTATGAACTGGTATGTCCTACTTATGATTCAAGCATCAAAATCCAATGTGTTTACTTACAAGCTTTTATGCCCATGCCTAATTTACTGCTTTATAGAGTTCAGTTTTAAAATGATTACTTATGTTTGGCTATCTGTTATTGCAATGAATCCCTATCCCCATTCCCCTTTATGTGCTTGGGCTGTAGTTTAAGACATGGCAACATACAAAGTTGTTGTCATGGATTAAGACTGGGTCCTTTGGATCCCAGCCTCTTTTAATCTCCCATACCCCCATTCCCTTATGTGTATAGAGTTAAGGTATAGCTTGGCAGCCTCTAAATTGCTGTCCATGGCTGAAAACCCTCAAAGGGTCCTAAATCTCTAATTTTTAAGTTGACAAGCTAGTCACGGGTGTGCCAGCAGCCCAGGTGCTAGGCATGACCACCAGCCTGCCCTGGCTCCCCCTAATTCCTTTTCATTGCACTTACACTTACTCCTAAGCCCTTAAGCCCTGCCCCCCTCCTGTGAGCCTTGCCTTGGGACCTTGAGTTCCCTTTGAGCTTGGACACTTGAGGGATGGCCCTTCCACACTGCACTATAATCTGTTCTGCAATAATATTTAGGGTGTAAGCACTGCCTGGAACTCTTGAAGTTCCTTGGAACTTTGACACATCCCAAACAAGAAAAAGGCTTTGAAAAATCCGATCCTGGAAGTTGGTTTATCTCATATTATTAGACTTTGAGTCTGGATTAGGCTGATTAGATGTAGATGTAATCACTGATGTATTTTCATTTATTCTTTTGATTCACTTGGTCTGTCATAAGCTTTGTAATGAACCTTGTAATAACTACTTGGGTATAGTGAAAAGGGATGGGATAGAATGCATGCCAAAGGGGTAGATACCATGCCTATAGGGTGTATATTGTCTCAATTCTGCATTTTTCACGTAGATACCATACCTATAGGGTGTATATTTTCTCAATTCTGCATTTTCACGTAGATACCATGCCTATAGGGTGTATACTTTCTCAATTCTGCATTTTCACGTAGATACCATGCCTATAGGGTGTATACTTTGTCAATTCTGCATTTTCACATAGAAAACATGTCTATAGGATTAATACTTTAAAATGCTGCATTCTTCATATAGATACCATTCTCATAGGTTTTCTGCACTTCGCAATATATACCATGTCAATAAATCACTGCTAAAATTCTGCACATCACGTAGATAATATGCCTATAGGATTTTTCCTGCATTTTTGCACGTGCATCTGTCATTAGGCAATTCCACTTCTAGGGCCTAAATTAAACCAATCATATCAATGACCTGCTTAGAAGATCTCTGCATAACAAAATTCGTAACACCTAGAAAGCATGCCTATAGGAGTAATCGATTAAAATCTGAAATTTCCCACTCATCTTTAAAATCAGTAGTAATTCGTTTAAAGTGCTCGCAGAACTTACGATACTGTAACTTAAATATTTTTTTGCAATCAGTTCGTTCTTCCCCCGTCTTTGAACTAATTGATATCATGCATATAGACCCTGTTTGACGTAGATAGATAGTTAGATAATTAATCAATCGTAAGTTTTTCTGCAACTACATCTAAGCAGGACTAATTCGGACTCCCTATCTGGAAAATATGTGGTAGATCAATTCTTCCTACGCTAATTTTAATCAAGGACCTAAACAGTATGTGTAAGACGTGCTAAACAATTCGTTTCTCTAAATGAGGAGGCCTACTTGAGCCTTTAATTGCTTTATCTCCCCATTAAGTGTATTATGTGTTTTTGATTGTCGCCTTAGAATTTTATCCTTTTAAACCTCTGAAAAGCCAAGCTTCCTCCCTTTAGGATTAGTAGTCCTAAAAGCTTCCAGGACTGATAGGTGGGACGGCTAATAGCACACTGTAGGTAGCGATACCATTCCGCGATTAATACCTTAACGGGGTGGGAAGGGTAGACATGGAGATGATGATCACACGATAACACTATGCGTACGATTGGTTACCGGTGTTGTGTGGATGATCCATGTGATTTATAAACCTAGGACCCCTTTCCTTATGTTACTTTGTTTAGTATCAATAAATTCTGTCTTTTCAATTACCCAAAACTCCCCTTTAATTTTTTCACTGCATTATTCCTTTTCCTTCTAACTTTTTCTTCTTTGTTTATTCAATGTCTTGACTAATTCTTGCACTTAGACTCTCCCTCAAACAAATTATAGATTCCAACACGCTTGTTTGAAACCCTTATGTGTAAATTTATTTGTATACTTGTTTACATTAAAGTCACAACATAGCATGGCCGGGAACCACACTAGTGGATCTTGAGGGGTGCCTAACACCTTCCCCTCGAGATAATTTCTAGCCCTTACCCGAACTCTGGTTTTCCAATTCAAAACCCTTAGTGTCCTAATGCACTTAATCATTAGGTAGCGACTCTTCAATTCCAAAAACCCAATTCCCAAACGGGAATAGCGTTGTCTTCCCAAATGTCGTAAACCCGATTTCGCTTTAGAAAAAGGGGGCGTCGACATAGACCTGGTAACTCCGAGGAAGTGGAGCTTACCAACCAAGCTGATGTTTGACTTTGTCTACTTGGAAGGTCTATCCAGCTGTCTATCAGGACCTGCAGGCATGAAATGCAGCGTCCCCAGCAAAAGGGACGTCAGTACAAAATAATGTACCAAGTATGTAAGGCAACATAATAACTGAAAGTTGAAACTGAACTGATAATATAATAACTGAAAGTACTTGGGAGTCAAATATAATTCGAAAATATGCTTACCTGCTAATACTGACTCATCTCTCTCAATGTAGTAAGTAAAATAGTTGTTCGACCCTATAAGGCTCGGTATTTGTAACTCTACCGTAGTAGGCTCGCTCATAGGCGTTCGGACATACTAGGCTCTGTATCTCGCCATTTAGGGCTCGCTCATAGGCGCTCAACATAGTAGGCTCGAAATATAACTTACCATCTGATCAGAAGTTGCCCAATAGGGGCCTGCCTATCGATTATAGCTCGATGGTGGTGAAACTACTGTAATACTATATATATATATATATATATATATATATATATATATATATATATATATATATATATATATATATACGCCCTGCTCTCTTGGTTGAAAGAAGACAAAACTAAACTGAATATGAAGTCCCGATAAGGGAGAATACAGTAGATTATGAGACTAGGATAATGTATATAAATTCAGGAATAAGAACTACTCTCTTTATCCCTCGTTATCAAATGCATGTAGTTACGGGATCATGCCAAAATGAAGGAAAGGTTTAGCCTTAACAAATCTTAACTCCATTGAGTCCTTAATGCCTTCCAAGCAATTCTTTGATATATATATATATATATATATATATATATATATATATATATATATATATATAGACTCCCTGCTCTCTTAGTTGAAAAAAGACAAAACTAAACTGAATATGAAGTTCTGATAAGGGAGAATACAGTAGCTTATGAGACTAGGCAAATGTATATAAATTCAGGAATAAGAACTTCTCTTTATGCCTTGTTATCAAATGCATATAGTTAGGGGATCATGCCAAAATAACATACCTTAACTCCATTGAGTCCTTAATACCTTCCAAGCAATTCTTCAAACAACTCAACTCAATCTACCACAACATAAGGAGATTCAAAATCAGTGCTGAGTAAAGGCTAGTACGCAACTTAAACTAGTAGCTCGTTTACGTAAATTTGGGCAGAATCTCCCCTGTAGCAAGGCCCTCCTCTAATACCATACCAAAAACAACAAGAAAACATCAATAACAACATGTATGCATCATTTTCCAATCTTATCTCCATCACAATATACCATAAAACAGCCCACACACCCTAATCACTTGATACATAAATCGACAACCAAAGTAATGCCAAACAACCTAAAAAATGTAACAACAAATGACCAGCCCACCATTCCGTCATTATATGGTATTTCTCTACACCTTTTCTCCTCCAAAACTCTATAAAACATCAGCACAAGAGGCCAACACGAGTGGACTACGAAACAGTCAACTAAAAGTGAAATAAATCGAACTCACGGCTACCGATCACCGTCCCATGAGTTCTAACTATTAGGAAACAAATGTATCAATCTTCCTTGACATTTAAAAGATTAAATAATGAAAGTAGGTGTTTTCTTAACTATGAATTACCTTCCAAAACTCAAACTACAAAGAAAAAGAGAGGCGATATAGCGATACTTACTTCGTAGGGATCGTTCTAATATTATCGCTTCTTGATTTCGTACCGGGGGGGGGGGGGTTAATCTTCTTTGGAACCCTTGTAGAGAGCTTAAGGGTAATTTTTTGGGGGTTCTCTTGTCGTGTTCTATGAAAAATGAAGAGAAAGACGATTTAAAACCCTATATATATCAAATTTTGAAAAGTCAAAGAGGTGCTAGCTTGGCACCCTAGCATTGGCCCTTCTTTCGACGCTTATATCTTTTTATTCGGATGTCGTATGAATGAACGGTTAAGAGCTTTAGAAACTACAATCCAAGACCTTCAACTTGGTATATAATATGTCCCAAAAAGATCTCATATAACACACGAAATGTATTTCTCAAAAAGCTTTAGTGACACACCTACTTGTCACCTATGCAGTCTGCGAGTGTTGCAAAACTGCAAATATCTCTCTACACTCGTCATATGGTGAGGGACTACCCCAGACTCAGGAGTGGTGCACCTCCACAGACTACTCAGGCCCCACGTATTCCAGAGGGTCCTCAGGCTTCTCAGGCCGTGGTTACTGCACCAGTTGTTACTTCACCTGCACAGCCAGCTAGAGGTGGAGGCTGGGCAGATAGAGGTCGCCCTATAGGGGGAGGCCATGCCAGATATTATGCTCTTCATGTTAGGACGGAGGCAGTTGCATCCGACTTAGTATCACACGTATTATTCTGGTTTGTCATAGAGTGCATCGGTCTTATTTGACCCAGGCTCTACTTATTCCTATGTATCATCTTACTTTGCTCCATATTTGGGCATATCCCATAATTCTTTGAGTTCTCCTATCTATGTGTCCACGCTTGTGGAATATTCTATTGTTGTTGACCGTGTGTATCAATCGTGTTTAGTTTTTCTTGGTGGTTTTGAGACCAGAGCCAATCTATTATTGATCAATATGGTAGATTTTGATGTTATTTTAGGCATGGATTGGTTGTCACCCTATCATGCTATTTGTTATTGTCACACCAAGACGATGGCGTTGGCTATACCAGGTTTGCCGCAGTTAGAGTGGAGAGGCACTTTGGATTATGTTCCTAGTAGAGTGGTGTCCTTCGTTATGGCACATCGTATGGTTGGGAAGGGTTGTAATGAGTATCTAGCCTATGTGAGGGATGTTAGTGTTGATATTTCTACCGTTGAGTCAATTTCGATAGTGAGAGATTACCAGATGTATTTCCAATAGATCTTCCAGGCATGCCGCCCGACGGGGATATTGATCTTGGTATTGATTTGTTACCGAACAGAGTTGAAGAAGTTAAAGGAGCAGTTGCAAGAGTTACTTGATAAGGGCTTCATTCGGCCTAGTGTGTCACCTTGGGGTGCTTTGGTCTTGTTTGTGAAGAAGAAGGATGGTTTTATGCGCATGTGTATTGTTTATCGACAGTTGAACAAGGTTATAGTGAAGAACAGGTATCCATTGCCACGCATTGATGACCTATTTGATCATTTAGAGGGTGCTAGATTGTCCTTAAAGATTAATTTACGGTCAGGCTATCATCAGTTGAAGATTTGGGAACCGGATATTCCGAAGACTACCTTCAGGACTCGGTATGGTCATTACGAGTTCCTTATGATGTCATTTGGGCTGGCCAATGACCCAACAACATTTATGCACTTGATAAATAGTGTATTCCATCCCTATCTTGACTCATTCGTCATTGTGTTTATTGATGACATCTTGGTGTACTCCCGAAGCCAGGAGGATCATGAGCAACACCTGAGGACCGTGCTTTAGACCTTGAGAGAAAAGTAGTTGTATGCAAAATTTTCGAAGTGTGAATTTTGGCTTGATTTAGTAGCATTTTTGGGTCATGTAGTGTCGAGTGAGGGGATCAAGGTAGATCCGAAGAAGATTGAAGCATTGCAGAGTTGGCCCAGGCCGTCTTCAGCTAGCTACTGACATCTAGAGTTTTCTTGGTTTGGTAGGGTATTACCGTCGATTCATAGATTGTTTCTCATCTGTTGCCGCACCTATGACCAGATTGACCCAGAAGGGTGCTCCGTTAAGGTAGACAGAGGAGTGTGAGGAGAGCTTTCAAAAGCTCAAGACATCTTTGACTACATCCCTAGTGTTGGAATTGCCTACGGGTTGGGGGTCTTATACTGTGTATTGTGATGCTTCGTGTATTGCCCTCGGCGCAGTGTTGATGCAACGCATCTAGACATCTGAAGGTGCATGAGAAGAACTATCCTGTCCACGACCTTGAGTTAGCAGCTATTGTTCATTCCTCGAAGATTTGGCGGCACTATTTTTACGGTGTCCCTTGTGAAGTCTATACCGACCACCGGAGTCTACAACATTTGTTCAAACAGAAGGATCTTAACTTGCGGTAGCGTAGGTGGTTAGAGTTTCTTAAGGACTATGATATCACCATTCTATATCATCCCGGTAAGGCCAATGTGGTGGTCGATGCCTTGAGTTGTAAGGCGGAGAGCTTGGGCAGTTTAGCATATCTACCGGCAGCAGAGAGGCCATTAGCATTGGATGTTCAGGCCTTGGCCAACCAGTTCGTTAGATTGGATGTTTCATACTCTAGTCGAGGTTTGGCATATGTGGTTTCTCGATCTTTTCTATTTGATCGTATTAGAGAGCGTCAGTATGACGACCCCCATTTGCTTGTCCTCAAGGACACGATTCGGCACGGTGATGCCAAAGAAGTCACTATCGGGGATGACGCTATATTACGGATGCATGGCAGGCTATGTGTGCCCAATGTAGATGGTTTGCATGAGTTGACTTTTCAAGAGGCCCACAGTTCGCGGTACTCCATTCATCTGGGTGCCGCTAAGATATATTAGGACTTGAGGCAGCACTATTGGTGGAGGAAAATGAAGAATGACATATTGGACTAAATTGTTAGCAGGTGAAGTATGAGCATCAACGGTCAGGTGGATTGCTTCAAAGGCTGGAGATTCCAGAGTGGAAATGAGAGCGGGTTACTATGGATTTTGTTGTTGGACTCTCACGGACTCAGAGGAAGTTCGATGTATTATGGGTGATTGCGGATAGGCTAACCAAGTCAGCTCATTTCATTCCAGTGGTGACTACTTATTTTTGTGATGGCCCGTATGAGGCTTTATGTACGAGACGGTGTCGGTCTCCGGTGGGTTGGTTTTGGCCTGGTGAGTCTAGGTTATTGGGTACAGACTTGGTTTAGGATGCTTTGGAAAAGGTTAAATTGATTCAAGATCGACTTCATACAGCCCAATCTAGACAGAAGTATTTTGCAAATCGGAAGGTTCGCGACATTGTATTCATGGTTGGGGAGCGGGTCTTGCTTCGAGTTTCGCCCATGAAGGGTGTTATGAGGTTCGGGAAGAAGGGAAAGTTGAGCCCTAGGTATATTGGGCCTTTTGAGATTCTTGAGAGGATTGGAGAGGTGTCCTACAGGCTTGCACTACCACCTAGTCTAGCTGCAGTTCATCTAGTATTCCATGTTTCTATGCTCCGGAAGTATCATGGCGATCTGTCTCATGTGTTGGATTTCAACTCAGTCTAGTTGGACAAGGATTTGTCTTATGTTGAGGAGCTTGTTTACCTTGAAAATGGTAATTACAATTAGATTTAATTTTGTGGTTCTAAAAATACGTGATTTATTTTAATGCTAGTTGTTGAGCAGTAGAAGCTAAGCGTGAGACCAGAAAATAAGATAAGAGCTTGAAAATAGCGTGATAAGCAAACCGAGTAACTGTGGGTCGGGGTCTCAAGCTAGCCTATACGGGGCCTCAAGGTTGAGCTGGTGAGCTCGACTGGTGATGGCCGGTGGAGGACTAACAGTTCTGGGAGCTTTGATGAGGGCTCTTATGATCAATGATGAGTAACAAATGAAGAACAATCAATGAAACGCAATAAATCTAAGCAATGTAATAAATATAAGCAGTAAAATCAAGGGAGAATATGTTTAAGTTAGAGAGCAGACAATGTTCTTGTTCTTGTATTGAATATCATATGTTGTGTGCAAAAAATGACAAGGATCCCCTTTATATAGGAGGGGGGAATCCCAACACAGTACAGGTGCATTTATTACAAAGATATGCGGCTGGTACAGCCATTTATTACAAAGATCAACGGCTGGTACAACCATTTAATGTCATGGTATGGACTTGTACTATTTTTGTACACCTGGTCAGCTTTAACCACGTGCCTACTGAGAATTTCCTGCTTGCCCGAGATAGCCGCCGATTTGCATTGCCCCGAGCCCTGGGGTCAAACTTCGAGCTATGCCTCGAGGCTTCTGAAAACGGTCTATGGAATGCCAAAATGATCGTGAAATCGGACTCTCTGATTACAGCCGTGTACAGATAGTCCCCGCGTTTCTTAGAATAGAATGATATCAAACGAATTTGATGTCAGCTTCCTCGAGCCTCTCACGATGATGTCATGCTTATGACATAAGCTTTCATGATGACTGAAACATCCTATCAGTTCATCTACCTAGAAGCATTCAATACACTGTCGGTTTATTTTCCCAAAAGTGGTGATATCGCCGCCGACCCGTTTCCCAAAAAGCATTGATTGCGCATGTCGATACGTTTCCAAAAAGGTATTGATTATGCCACCGGTTACGTTATCGCTTTTCTATAAATGGGAGGTTGCTTGAGCCAAGATTTCATTCAATCTTCTTCGACAGCTTTTGGCCCTTTCCCTTCTCTATATCTTCTCTCAAATTTCTATCTTTATGGTTCAAACTTGTCACCATAAGGTCACATAGTAGCAACTTAGCCAGTTATGCCATGGCTCTTTTTTAAAGCTTTTCCCCGCTGAGTGGGACTATACTATGTTGATGTTGTTGTTGTTGTTATTGTTATTGTTACTGGCCCGAGATAATGAGAGAGAGACCTCAGATTTTTCCCGCACAAGAAGATATACGAACTGCAAACCACTGCTCATCTCTCTTAACTTCAACCTGGTGTGGTGCCTCATTCCTTTTGCTTTCCATGGAGTGAGGTGGCATCATCTACTAACTTCTGCATCCCACACTGGTGCAATGTCTCAAGAAGTGGCTTCACAATACTAGTGCTGACGAGACCCGTACTCGCCAAATTTTTCACCAAGCCACAATTTTCCCTGCCTCTTAAAAGCTTTTGCTCTTTGATAGGCAATAGCTGTCTCGGAGGAGTTTCTCGAGGATATTATTTTGAAAATTGAAATGGGGTCCTCGAGGGAGCGGTTTTTGCAGATGTCGCCTCCGAGGATGTACCCTCGAAAGTATTTTAGGCTTTTTAGTTGTTGTTTTTTGCTTCCTTGTTTCTGTGTAAGGACCCCTCGTGGGCTTTTGTAATCGTCGTTTATTAATATAATAGTTTCTTCAATTTGCTTTTGTCTTGTGCTGGATTCCCTTTTGCCTGCGTTTGCGAAAAATTCGATCACATGATTTTATTGATCAGTCCAAATATTGGACCCGGACATAGGAATTCCTTTGGTTCTCGATTGGTTAATATGATATTCTCTGAAACACTCTATCATTCCTCGGACTATGTCTGGATTGATCTGACACAAACTTAGGCCATCAGGACTTCCGAGTTCGAATTGAACAAGAGCGGGGCCTCGAATTTCTTCAAAATAAAGCTTAGCCCTTTTAGGCACCGTCGATAGTCTTCGAGTGAAAATAAAGATAGCCCTTAGGCTTTTGCCAATAGCCCCTGAGCGCGGATACACTCGAACTCGAGTGGCCCTCGGGCTTAGTAATTGAGCGAGCGTTTGCTCGGACATGAAATAAAGACAGCCCTGAGGCTTTATGAATAGTCCCCGAGTGAGAACTGGCTCGAAATCGTGTAGCCCTTGGGCTTAAGAATTGGGTGAATGACCCGCACTTCAAATAACAGAGATCTTCGAGATCGGGCACCATCTCGAGGCTAGGTTTGTGTGGCCAGCCCTTAGAGCCCACCATTATAGCAACAGAGATCCTCGAGATCGGGCACCATCTCGAGGCTAGGTTGATACGGGAATCTGTGACCCCTCGAACAACGTCGTTCGTACGACATGGCCATGAAATGACCAGGGTGGTCCCGCCGGTACATTTCTCCGAAAGTGGTATTGGCATAGTCAGAATTAATTGGCCTTTAGAGTAAGCGGACAGTCGCCGCTTGCTCTATATATAAATTCGCTTTTGATTCCGCTACTTTGAGCAGCTATCCTTTTCATAGGGCTTTCCTTCCTTGCGTCAGTCCTTTCACCATTTTAATCCGAAGCTTTTGCCTAAGTTCTCATTTCCCTTTTCTTGTTCCACCATAGTTTTGGCTGCCACGCCCGAGCCCGTTCACCAAGAAGAGGAGGGTCCCGCCTCTGCTTCCCGCTCGATCGGCGGTACACCGCCGGCTTCTGGTGAGCCAACCTCGAGATGTTCTGTTTCGAGGAGGGACTTTACGTTAGAGAGACCTCCCATTGTTCAGGGCCATTGGGAGCATGCGTCGAGGTCCATTTCATTAATAGGAGAGGGACATCTCAAGGTAGTCAGGAGAGACTGCGGATGGGGAGAAAAGGCGATACTGCAGGTACCTTCCCCGAAGGAGAACATCATGCTTCATGCAGAGGGTTTTTTGAACGTATACACGTATCCTTTTACATTGGGCCCTCTCGATAGAGTCGTGCTTGACTTCTGTCGAAGATATTAGGCCACCCTGGCACAGGTTCACCCGTCGTTCTGGAGGATAGTATTGATAATGAGGTTCTTTGTGGAGGGAGCCGGGCTTGAGTTCGCCCTTAGCCATCTCATCAGATTGTACCGGCCCTTTCATTACCGAGGCCTGATTACTTTACGATGTCGATCCGCAAGGCCCTTTGTTGCCGACGATGAAGAAGATGGGGATCAAGGATGTAAAGACCCGTAAAATTTCTTGCCTAAAATTATGTCGAGTAGGTCCCTGTGAAAAGTGCCCCGGAATTCGAAAGATAAAATTTTCTAGGAATTGGCCGTTATGCGACGCACTATGCGATCGCATAACATGTATGCGGACCGCATAATGGTCGCATACCTGGGCAGGCCACTGCTCAATTGAAGGACAACTATGCGGTCCAGAATGCGATCGCATTCTGGTTATGCGGACCGCATAGTGGTCGCATACCGACACAGTGTGTTTTAATTTTAGCCCATTTTTGAGGACCATTCTGCGACCGGTCTGCGGACCGCATGTCAGGAATGCGATCGCATTCCTGACTGCATTCCGCGTCGGGGCTTGTCTCTTCTCAACTGGATTTGGCTTCTATTTAAGACTTTTTTAATATTTAATCTAACTACTAGCATCGATCCCGGCAAAGACCCCTCTTTCGTTCGAGCAAAGGGCGCCTAACCTGAAAGAGGAAATAGGGGTTTTCCTCGATGCGAAAGAGCTAGATCAGTAGTTTATCTGGGACGAATTCCTACTTACTTTTCTTAGTAATGGTAACAAAGGTATGCCAAGGGAAGCTCGGGCCAACCTATGTCTCAGTAGCTGCCCGAGAAAGGACCACTCAATCCAGACAGGTTCTCGCAACTGCCTTTCAAACAGGACCTCGAGAGGCAAGCCCTGGAAGTACCGCTAGGTAGGGAGCGAGCTCCTACTTCATTGGATGTCAGATGAAAATGGGGGCTTCCAACTGAGATTCATGAAGAGAAGAGAGGACCCGACATTACAACCTGTGTCGAGCCTATGAAAGAGTATGCCCGAGTGGAACTGAGAAGATCAAATGACCCGACAGAGCAGGAAGTGACCAAGTCCTGTTGACTACAGAACCTGCCCTTTACCGTCGTTGCTAAAGCAAACAACCAAAGCTTTCTAATTTTTCAACTCGGCCCCTTCTTCAATAAAACACCCCAACACTTCATTTTAAAACATTTTCTGAGCAAAATAGAGAGATGGGAGAGAGGGTTCTTGAGAGAGAAAGTTTTATCTTCATCAATTTGATTTTCACAGTCACCCGGGCCGGGGCATTTCAAGCAATTGTCTTCATCTCCGTTCTTGCAGGTAAAATACCCAGCCATTTTTCATTGGTTTTCAGATTTAAACAAAAAGGGGATTCTCATGCATTAATTCTTGAAAATAAAAGTTGAAAACATACATGCATGTTCTTTAATATCTAAAATCTAGTAAGAGGAATTGGGTAGGAGTAAAGATTTGCAAAAAGGAGCGGTTGATCACCTAAATAAGTTCGGGTTGTATTTGTGAACTTCAATTCTAAGATATATGTGATAACTTGTGAACTAGATTGACAGTACTAGGCTGTTTGGTGAATTGAAAGTAGAAGTTAAAGAGGAAATTCGACTCCAGGTATGTATGGCTAACTTTGACCTTTGTAAAATCACCTTGCTTGGTGTACGAATATTTGGTATGTGATATCTACGTGGATTATGTGTGAATTCTCGTGATTGATATGATTTGAGTGTTCGTGGTTAAGTCTCCCGATATAATGGTGTAAGTAATTGGCAATAAACCAAATGTGTGATTGTGAAAGTGTTATGTGGTAAGAGCTGAGCAACAAATGATGGAAGGAAATCGTAAATGATGCAATTGGAACAATTGTGGTAATAACATATATGGCTTGTCGTGGGCAATTGTCGTTGTGACATAAAATGCATATGAGTTATTGAATATGATGGAAATGGTATTGGTGGTTATGGAAATTCCTTGTGAATTGTTGTTGTAGTTCTTGAGAATTGTTGTTGTTGTTGTTGTTCTTTGTGAATTATTGTTATTGTTGTTGTGAAATGATATTTTGAATGGCCTGAAGCCATGTGATTGAACTGTGGACTATTGTTGTTGTGTGAAATGTGATTGTCCGGTGGGATCGGGTTGAGCGCCGCAACACAAAATGATAAATTGTGGGTTAGGGTGATAAGGGTGGCCGAGGTGATAAGGGTGGCCGAGGTAATAAGGGTGGAAAAAATGATCGAAATCACTATTGAAATCATTGATGTGACGGAAAAATGTTGAAAGGGGAAAAGGAGAGATTGTGAAACTTGTTTGGATTTGGTTGTTTCTTTCACGTGCATTTGATTGTTGGTTCTATTACTGTTTGTTACCTGTGTATTGATTGATTCTATGTGGGGTAAAGTTTGTATTGTTTGATTCTACATGGGGTAAAGTTTGTATTGTTTGATTCTACGTGGGGTAAAGTTTGTATTGTTTGATTTTACTTGGGGTGAAGTTTGTTCATACATACCAGTACAATTCAAATGTACTGACGTCCCTTTTGCCGGGGGCGCTACATTCGTGTTATGATTGTAGGTGGATCTATAGCAGGTACTCCAGTCCACCGTCAGTAGCACTCCTTCCCTTCCCGTCAGCTGCATTGGTGAGCCCCACTTCCTCTCGGGGCCATGTGTGGTTCATGCCACATTCTTTTGAGTATATTGTGTATTGTAAGGTATAGCCGGGGCCTTGTTGCCGGCAGGTATTGTTATGTTCCTAGTATTCGTAGAGGCTCCGTAGACACAATGTGGGTAGTGTACATATGTATTTTGGGTAAGTAATGGTACGGTACAGAATCGTGATCCATGTTGGTAAATGTTGTAAGTATTTGGTATCATATTTTTGTAATGATAAAAAGTAGAAATGAATTCAAGTTGTAAGTTTATGCTCAAGTTATAAATGGCTATTTCACAGGAATAATGTATAATGAAATCGCGGGGTAACGCGTGGGATAGGAAAGGCAATTCCAGGTCTGCTTGACTGGGGTCCTCCGTTTGAGCGCCGGTCGTGTCCCTCGGTTTTGGGGCGTGACAGAGGATGGATGAATCGATTTGTCCGATTACGGACTGTCGATATTATCCACGTGGAGTTCCTGCCATTTCCTGAGAAATGGAATTTCACACGTAAGTGGTACACTTGCGTTTTTATTATTTTTGCTCATGTTGGAGGCGATCTCCATAAAGATGCTTTCCTTTTCTTTATTACAACAATCCCGTGGATGCCATACGAGGTCCCCGGCCTGGCGGATTGGACTTGGAAGCTGGCAGCTCGCTCGGCCTACGATGGGCGTAAGTGGCGAGACCTGTCGAAGGGTAGATGGGAAGCAAAACACCACGGTACGTGCCGTGTGGTTTATTTTCTTAGAAAGGCACTTTCTTTTGTGTGTATTAACTCCGTCACCATAGGCATTGGAGAATTTTCTGAGATGAGACCGTGTCCCCTCGGAGAGGAGGAAGGATCGTCGGCTTCGAGGCAGAGGAATGATAATAAACGGAAGGAGTCCTCGAAGGACGAGGGTGCTCATGGCGAGGCAAGCCCTGCTCGGAGGCTCAAAGGAGATGTATCAGCTGAGCCTGCAGCATCCGAGGTTTCTGGACTCGGAAAAATGGTTCCTCCTTTGCCGCCGTCTTCTTTTCCCGTCGAAGTACTTCGAGGGATAAAGATTTTCTGCCGCCTTCTTCTTTTCCCGCCGAAGGTACTTCGAGCAAAATTCGAGGCCAGGGGCCGCCTAAATCAAGCGGGGTATTGAGCGACCGTATTCCCATCGAGAGTGGTTCTACCGGGGCCGATGGGACCAGGCCAGTAGATGTGAGCTCAACTTTCGAGGAGGCTCAGCGGCTCTGTTCTGTGGTGAGTTTTGGCCGACTGTATTGGCTTTTCAGTTTTGCACTTTCATTTTCTGATTGAGCTTCTTTTTCATAGGCCTTTCACAAGCTCAAGTCCGAGCTGCTCCGCTGCGAATCCAGTTGCGAAAAGCCTTGGAAGGGGAGAAATCCCTTGGGCTTCTTTGTGATAAAAAGGCAAAGGAGTTGGTATCCCTTCGGTACGAGGCGAGTCAAAGTCTGTACTACGAAGGCTACCTTGAGAGACAGGTAACCTTTGTTTCGAGGGGATGCATGTTTCTTCTTCTAACCTCAGAGACTAATATTTCAATGCTTCAGTTGTAGAGAAAGGCAGAGGACCTGGAACGTCTTTGGGGTGAAGTTGGCCGGGCCAAGTATGAGTGTAATGAGCTAAGGGTCCAGATAGATGCCCAAGTTGCGGCCAAGAAGAATGCTTTGGCCAAGGCTTCTGCCCTCGAGGTGCAACTTCGGAATGCTCGTGAAAATAGCTTGGTCCACAGGACTGCAAAGCTCGAGTATGACCTTTTGGATATGAAGTGCGAGGTCGTTGATGCCCGGGCTGAAGCTGAAGAGATTCGAGCTAAGGTCGATAAGAAAGTGGTCGTTTATTTAAAAGATGCTGCCGTCACTCGAGCTGAGTTGAGAGGGGCTTCCGATCGGGAGAGCAGAAGTAATGAATATGCCCGATATAGATCCTGGAGGAAAACCCTTGAGGTGATCCATGCTAGGGGCTTCGATCTCTCGGAAGATATAGAGCAGGCCAAGGTGGATGAAAACAACGCTAAGTTCCTCTTGTCTGATGCCAAAGATAATGAGGAAGAGGCCGATGCGGCCGCAGTCCCTGAGGGGAACGTAGGCTAGGCCTTTCCTTTCTGATTCTTCGTATAATGCTCTTAGAGAATATTGTAAATGAAGCTTTGTATTTTTTCACACATACATATAAAGAGAAGCCTTTCGATTTTCTCCTTTCATGAATTTCTCTTTGCTTGAGTATGTCTTTTTTGTCTTGAATTTTGATGTTTGTCGATGATTAGCCAGGTGAACCGGACTTCGAGGAAAAACCCGTAGGTTTACAAATCGGCCCTGAGGCGCGTTATGCTGGCCCGTAGGCTTTTGCGCATTTGTTCGGTATGACCTCTGATCTAAGCTGGCGACAATGGCTCTTACGCATTAGGTCGGTACGACCTTTTAGTTTAAGCTGGTGACAGTGGCTCTTACGCGTTGGGTTGGTACGGCCTTTTGATTTAAGTTGGCGACAGTGGCTCTTACGCGTAGGGTCGGTACGGCCTTTTGATTTAAGTTGGCGACAGTGGCTCTTACGCGTAAGGTCGGTACAACCTTTTGATTTAAGCTGGCGACAGTGGCTCTTATGCGTAGGGTCGGTACAACCTCTTAATTTAGGCTTTATTTTCCCTCGTTAAAGACTTTTTGAAGTTTTTTGTGTTCGCCCGACTCTTCAACGGTTTGGTAAGAACCTCGTTTGTGAGCCGTTATATAGCGATAAATGAGAACCTCGGGAGGTTTAGCTCGGTGGCTGAATTATTTCGAAGCCTGTGTTTAGAGCTGACATGATCGAAGCTCTTTTGCTTATGCCGAGGGTAGTCTGATTAACCGGTTCTTTTCGAAGTATTTCAAAGTAATTGAAGGCATGTGAATTTTATGGCGATGGTCGGGCGTCCCCGAGTCGCGTTAGTTTGGCTGGTACAGCCTTGTGACTGTAGTCATTGTATTTGGCCGTAGCCTTTTAGTCCCCGAGTGAAGTAGCTTCGGCGTCTATATCGACGGTATGCCTTTTTAGGGGTCTTACAAGTTCGAATATATAGCCTTAACTTTAAGATTGGGATAATGCCTTTTGTAAGGTCTTATAAATTTGAACATGCCTTACTTGAGGTCTTACAGATAGGTTACTTGGCACAAGTACGATTCATGCCTGGCTCGAGGTCTTACAGATAGGTTACTTGGTACAAGTATAATTCATGACTGGCTTGAGGTCTTACAGATTTGGTATTGCCTTAGGGGGGTCTTACACTGTTGATAACGCCCCGTGGAGGTCTTACATTTTCTAACATTGCCACGTGTAGGGCTTTCGGGCTCGAGGTCGCTCGCATGAGGTCTTATGGACTCAGGTTCTTGATACCTCGATGGGGTGACCGTCGGCGATAGTCCCCGAGACGTCGAGGGTTTTTGGCTCTGGAGCCGTTCTTTGTATATTTTGATGTCGCCTCATCGAGGGCTTACAAGCTCGAAGTCTCCGGCCTGGAGGTCTTACGGCTTCAAGGTTTTGGTGTCAGTCCCCGAGCGTTCGGGAAATTTCTGGCTCTGGAGCCGTTTGTTGCAAAAATAGTAAACTTCTTTGAAGCGCAAGGTGTTTTGATGGTAGAAGGTGTTCCACTGTACAAGTATACATGTTTTTGCCTTCGAGGGTTCAACTATCTATGCGGACACGGTTCATTCGACCGTTTGGCTTGATACATGGTTTTCCTATTGAGACCCTTTTTGGCTCATCTTGACTTCTTCGAGGTGACCTCTCGGGGGGATGCCCCCCAGTATTCGAGGTTGATTGAAGGGAATCCTTGAATACTTGCTAAGTTCTCCTTAGGTAGCATATAGATGTTGCCTTGTTAAAAACCTTGCCGGTAAAACCCTTCTTGGGATAAAATCCGGTCGAAGGAAAAGAGTGGAACGCATGCTTTGAAACCTAAGGTCTTCAAGCCGGAAAGTGCTTCGATTGTTCCAACCGGACTCCTGCGCATAGGTTAGTGTAATATGCAAATAAAAAGGGAGACAGTTATACCTTAGTGGAGGTGGCGCTTCAAGCCTCGATATGCTCCAACCGTTTGCTCTGGGGACGCGGTACGGTCCTTTGCTCATTTATTCGGATGTAGCCGAGAGTATAGCTTGTGATTCCTACTTCACTGGTTGCTCATCCTTTGGTTCCTTCGATGTTGAAGGCATCGATGTCGGTGCCACATCGTGCACCGCAAACATCTCTCTTGCTGCATGTTGTTCCCCGTATACAGTTTTTACACCGTCCTTCATTGGAAACTTCATCATTTGATGAAGGGTTGACGGTACTGCTCTCATGCGGTGTATCCATGGCCTTCCGAGTAAGGCATTGTATCTCATGTCTCCTTCGATGACATGAAACTTGGCATTTTGGGTTGTGCCGGCCACGTTGACCGGGAGGGTGATTTCCCCTTTCGTTGTCTCGCTCGCCATGTTGAATCCGTTGAGGACTTGAGAAGCGGGCACGATTTGGTCGAGCAGTCCGAGCCGCTCCACCACCCTTAACCTGATAATGTTGGCCGAGCTACCTGGATCCACAAGCACACATTTAATTTGAAATATATTCACAAGAAAAGAAATTACCGTTGTGTCGTCGTGAGGCTGAGACAGGGTCTCGATGTCCTCATTACTGAATGTGAAAGCATCCTCGGGTATGTAACCTCGGGTTCGCTTTTCCCTGGAGATGGATATTTTTGTTCGTTTGACAATTGGCTCCTGTGCGATGTCGACTCCCCCAAAAATCATGTGGATGACATGTTGTGGTTCTTCTGTTTCATTTTTCCTATTCGCCTCTTTTTCCCGAAATTGATTTTTGGCTCGGTCCTTGAGGAACTCTCGGAGGTGCCCTTTGTTAAGTAGTCGGGTTACTTCTTCTCGGAGTTGTCTGCAATTTTTGGTCCTATGACCGTGTGTGCTGTGAAATCCGCACACCAAGTTAGGGTTTCTTTTTGACGGATCTGATAGTACGGGTCTTGGCCACCTGGTGTCTTTGATTATACCGATGGCTGATACGATGTCTGAAACATCAACGTTGAAGTTGTATTCGGACAATCGAGGTGACTCCGTCAGTCCTGTATGTCTGTCGAATCCGACTCTGCTCACGAGTCCCCGAGGATTTTGACCTCGGTCTGTCCTTCGATCATTTCGGGGTATGTTACGCCTTGAGGAATTTCTTCGATCTTCGGTGTACGGTTGATACCTTTCCTTGTTTCGCCTTGGTTCCTTTGCCAAGAGCCTGCTAGGATATACTGAGCCCGAGGGGGCTCCTAGTTGGTCATCCTCGACCCTAATCTTCGACTGATATCGGTTGTGGACATCCAACCAAGTCACGGCGGGATATTCTACCAAGTTATGCTTTAATTGCTTTGAAGCTACCGAGCTTCGTTCGTTCAAACCTTGGGTGAAGGCCTGCACTGCCCAGTCATTAGAGACTGGTGGTAATTCCATTCGCTCCATTTGGAAACGAGATACAAACTCCTGCAGCATTTCATTTTCTCTTCGTTTGATCTTGAAGACGTCGGATTTTCTTCTAGCAACCTTAATGGCACCGGCGTGTGCCTTTATAAAAGAATCTTCCAGCATGGCAAATGAATCTATTGAATTCGGGGCTAGGTTGTGATACCACATTATGGCCCCTTTTGAAAGTGTTTCTCCGAATTTCTTCAATAGGACGGATTCAATATCATCATTCTTCATGTCATTCCCCATTACAACACAAGTGTAAGTAGTGATGTGCTCGTTGGGGTCCAAGGTTCCATTGTACTTCGGGAGATCAGGCATTCTAAATTTCTTTGGAATGGGCTTTGGAGCGACATTTGACGGGAATGGCTTTTGTACAAATTTCTTTGAATCTACACCCTTTAGGATCGGGGGTGCGCCTAGGATCTGATCGACCATTGAATTGTAGGTCTCCACCTTTTTGTCATTGGCTTCTATCTTCTTTTTACCCAATTTAATCCTCTTCGTGAGGTCCTCGAGCATCTTTACAATAGCGGGATCGGCTGCTGACCCGTTGTTGCTTGATCTTTCTTGTACTTGTTCGCCTCGAGGAGCTGTTTCTGGTGCTGCTGTGCTCGGAGTTCTTTGGTGGCTCTGCAGTTGAGCGATTGCCAGCTGTTGTGCCTGCAACATCTCAAAAATAACGTGAAGGCTAACCTCGTTCCTCCCGAGCTGGGGGTTTTTGAGCTTCTTGTTGGTTTTCTTGGCGTATACTCCTGTCAGTATGGGAGCTTATATTGACGTGTTGGGCGTTGCGCGAGACCACGTCCACGGGAATTGGTTCTGGTGCGTCCTCAGGGTTTTGTGGTGGTACACCGATGCCTGAAACAGCTACACCTTTCTCTCCATGGTCCTCAGGACCGCTGTTCTCATGTGCATTCACTAAGTTTGACATTTTGACCTGAAATTAAAGATTCTTGGGCAAGAAAAAGTGTGAAAGATAACTTACGTTATTTAGAAACCAGCACGAAAACAATCACTATTATTTAGCCCCACGGTGAGCGCCAAACTGTTTACCTTGAAAATAGTAATTACAGTTAGATTTAATTTTTTGGTTCTAAAAATACGTGATTTATTTTTATGCTAGTTGTTGAGCAGTAGATGCTAAGCGTGAGACCAAAAAATAAGATAAGAGCTTGAAAATAGCATGATAAGCAAACCGAGTAACCGTGGGTCGGGGTCTCGAACTAGCCTATACGGGTCCTCGAGGTTGAGCTGGTGAGCTCGACTGGTGATGACCGATGGAGGAATAACAGTTCTGGGAGCTTTGATGAGGGCTCTTTATGATCAATGATGAGTAACAAATGAAGAACAATCAACAGAACGCAATAAATGTAAGCAATATAATAAATATATGCAGTAAAATCAAGGGAGAATATGTTTAAGTTAGAGAGTAGAGAATGTTCTTGTTCTTGTATTGAATATCATATGTTGTGTGCAAAAAATGACAAGGATCCCCTTTATATAGGAGGGGGGAATCCCAACACAGTACATGTGCATTTATTACAAAGATATGCGGCTGGTACAGCCATTTATTACAAAGATCAACGGCTGGTACAGCCATTTAATGTCACGATACAGACTTGTACTATTTTTGTACACCTGGTCAGCTTTAACCATGTGCCTATTAGGAATTTCCTGCTTGCCCGAGATAGCCATCGATTTGCACTGCCCCGAGCCCCGGGGTCAAACTTCGAGCTATGCCTCGAGGCTTCCGAAAATGGGCTATGGAATGCAAAAATGATCGTGAAATCGGACTCTCCGATTACAGCCGTATACAGAGCCGGTGGCCAGTTTGAACAGGTAGGTCCGAAAGTTGAGGTCGTAGAACATTGATTCAGTGAAGGTTCAGTGGAGGGGTCAACCAGTCTAGAAGGCGAAGCGGGAGACCGAGCATGATATGCGTAGCTATTATCCTCATCTTTTCACCACTTCAGGTATGTCTCTATACTCGTTCGAGGACGAACGTTTATTTTAAGAGGAGGAGGATGTAACGATCCGGTCGGTCGTTTTAAATATTTTAACCCCGACCCTCTATTTATTGCCGCATCTATGTTATATTTTGGTTATATGACTTACCGGGGTGTTTGGTTTTGGTTTCGTATGAGTTTTGGAGTGAAATGGGACATATAATCCCTAAGTTGGAGGTTTAAGTTATAAGAGTTGACTGTAGTTTAACTTTTGTGTAGATGACTCCGGAATAGAATTTTGATGATTCCAATAGATCCGTATGGTGATTTTAGACTTAAGAGTGTGTTCGGATGTTGGTTTAGAGGTCCGCAGGTCGTTTCGGCGTGAATTGGCGAAAGTTGTAAAGTTGAAGGTTTGGAAGGTTGGAAAGTTTGACCAGGAGTTGACTTTATTGATATTGGGGCTGGATTTCTATTCTGTAAGTTGGAATAGGTCCTTCATGTCATTTATGAGTTGTGTGCAAAATTTGATGTTAATCAGAGTTATTTTGGTATGAATCGGCATTAGTTTTGAAATTCGGAAGTTCCTTAGGCTTGAATCGATGCACGATTCGTGGTTTTATTGTTGTTTGATGTGATTTGACGCATCAAGCATGCTCGTATAAATTTTTAGGACTTGTTGGTATGTTTAGTTGAGGCCCCGGGGGGCCTCGGTGTAATTTGGATCATATTGCGCATTTTAGAACCTTGAAGACTGCTGAATCTGCTGCTATTGATTTCCTTATACGCGATCACGAGTGGGATGTCACAATCACGAAGAGTTATTTGGCACTGGGGGAAATTTTTTCTATGCGATCGCGAGAAGAGGTCTGCGATCACTAAAGGTTGGCTTACAATGCATCGCGAACGCATGAAGGAGGTTGCGTCCGCAAAGAAGGAAGAGGAGGCTGCAGGTCCACACGTTTTTGTTCATCGCGATCGCGTGAAGCGATCCGCGATCGTGTAGCTTGAAGAGGCAGTGTATCGCTTAGCGTGGACTTTCGCGTTTACATAGTGTTAATTTGGCAGCTTGTGCATTTGTGCTTCGCGATCGCGAAGCAATTCCCGCGATCGCGAAGAAGATTAACACCTGCGCAGAATTTAAAGTTCAAAAACGAGGGTTCATCTCAATTTTTCATATTTTGGACCTATAGAGCTCGGTGTGAGGCAATTTTTTGAGGGTTCTTCAAGGAAATTGTTGGGTATGTAATTCTAACCCAGATTGGACTATATTTCATGAATCTATTACTATTTTCATCATCTAATTAGGGATTTGATTTGGAAATTTGGGGAAAAATGAAAACTTCCTAGACTAGATTTTTGAGTTTTGAAAGGCGATTTGAGGTCGGATTTGAGTAATTCACTTATGGTTGGACTCGCTATCGAATGGGTGTTCGGATTTTGTAATTTTGGTCGGGTTCCGAGACGCGGGCCCAGTTTGACTTTTTGAGTTGACTTTTTATTTCTTTGTAAAGGTCGTAATTTTATTGTTCAAATTCGTTTCCTATAGTTTATATTTATAGTGTGAAGTTGCTTTGGTTAGATTCAAGCCGTTTGGAGTTGGATAATCGAGAGAAAGACCTACTAGTGGATTGAGTTAGCGTGTTTTGAGGTAAGTGTCTTGCCTAACTTTGTGTGAGGGAATTTTCCCTTAGGATTAGTGTTGTTTTGTGATAATTGTGATGTGTGGAAGCCGTGTACGCAAGGTGACAAGTGTGTACACGGGCTAAATGTGTAAATTACCAATTTTAGTTATGTAGATTCCTTTCAAGCCTTAGCTGAGTTATCTTATCAAGTTATATTCGTCATCATTAGTCTATTTTCACATGTTATACTTGTCTTATCTCTTACTTGCTAATTGCTCTACATGTCTAGTTGAAGTTCTTGTTTTCTTTATTTCACATTCATTATTTAACCGTTGAACTCTTCACTTGAAGTTGTCATTCTTGGAATATCTTGTTGTTGAAATTGGTATTGAGTTATAAGGGTCGTGATTCACATTGAGGCAAAGTGTCAAGTTGTGAAATACTATTCTGTTGAGTTATTCACTCCGGTTGTTGTTGTTGAGACTATTGTGTACATTGTGGTTGAGCCATTGGCTCTTTATTGTGAAAACACTATTATTGTTGATTTCTTTGGCAAGTTATGGTATTAGGCACTTGAGGTGCGATTTGTGATACGTTGTGATATTGATACGCATGCGGTGGTATAAGGTTTTGGGGTTGAAACGCATGCGGTGAGATAAGGTGGGCTTGATATGCGTGGATAGTTGGGGAACTACTAGAAGTCATGCAGTGTGATAAGGTGGCTAAAACGTGGGATGCTATTTTGGGCAAATGATTTTCAAAGCTAAATGCAAGGCTCCCGCGGTGATATAGGAAAAGACTGTGAATTGAATTGTGACTTGAGACTACGAGGCATACCTCGGTAGTGACTCTTGTTGATACTTTCTATTTCTTCACTTGTTTTTATATTCTTTTGGTTCCGTGACATAGTATCCCTTGTTTTCTTCTGTGAAGTATTATTTGTCTTAGTTCCTTGTATCTATTCTCGGTGTACTTCTTTAATTGTCTCATTTTTATTTCCAGTAGGGCCATGACCTGACCTCGTAACTGCACTACCAAGGTTAGCCTTGGCACTTATTGGGTATTGTTGTGGTGTAATCATGCTATTTTGCACATCTTTTTGTGCAGATCCAGGTACCTCCTACCACTCGAGGAATCAGTGAGTTGAGTTGGTACGTAGAGACTTCAAAGTAAACCTACCAGCTTCTGCAGGCCTCAGAGTCAGCCTATATCTGCTTTTACATTTTCCTTTTCTCACTAGTTACAATTGTATAGGGATGACTGTTATACCGATGTAGAGCTTGTGATTCGATATCACCAGGTTTTTGGGAAATTGTACATGTTGAGCAGCAAAGTTTGTTTTATATAGATGTTGAGTATTTAAGAGTTATTTGATATTTCAGTTATTTCTGCATGTTTGTTAGGCTTATCTAGTCTTAGAGACTAGGTGGCGTCACGACATCTTACGGAGGAATATTGGGGTCGTGACAATTACACTAATGTGGGGGTCACATATGGCCAAAATGATTCACATTGAAAACCTTTCATTGCCATTAAACACTAAACCTAAAGGGAATAATATATGTCAATAGATTAGAGGCTAATGGTAGAGTTCCATTCATGGCCAAAACTCTCTTTGGACCCCTGACACTTCAAAGTTCCCAAGAGTCTCAAGGCCGAGGGCACTGTTTGTGTCAAGGAGAGTTGCTCAACCAAGAACTAAATTCTACTCCCAAATACTTCTAACTACTCACACTCATTCTTCCCTACATGTTTAAGTGCCAATGAGGCAATTCAATATAAATCCCAATATCATAGTGATACCATACCATAGAAGTATATATACATTTTCCATAACAATTAATACAAAGTACAATAGGATCATGGGACAACCAATCATCCTAATATAACCACAATCTATCAAAAGTACATGATCCAATGTGAATGATATGTTAGGCATGCTCAAAAGAAATCATCTTCGAACACACATAGATTTAAAGGCATTACTAAGTTACTATTAGGAACCCAAACACTTAGATCCTATATCTTAAGAATAGAGTAGATGCATGGTTTAAACCTATGAAGTTCCTGGGCATAGACACATTCCCTTAATAGCCTAAGTTTTAACTTCTAGCATGTGTACAAGTTAACAGTTCCAATTGAAACCTCTAAAGGATATTAACAAAGATGTAGGTTAACCAATTTAATTGAATTATTTAAAGGGTGTTGGCAGAGATACCATTAACAATTAAAATTATAACTTCTAAAGAGTATTTAAAGAATTGTAGATTAACAACTTCAGTTAGAACTTTTAAAGATATTAATAGATATACAAACTAACAACTATAATTAGAACTTCTAAAGGTATTAACAAGGTCACATATTCACAACCCAGATTAAAACCTCTAAAAGAGTGTTAAAGGAATTTTAAGCTAACAGTCTTGTTTTACTAATAAGTCCATGACATGATTACTTCTTTCTAAGAGCTTTCAACTTCATACTAATCTTTTTGGATAACAAAGCGTGATGCTATACTCAAATAGTAACAACATAAGGTTCATTTAAAGTTCACAAGCTAGGTCTGGTTTATTCATGTAAGCTTAATGAAGTTCTAAGGACAACATAGACATCTACATGGTTACGGAAGGCAAGCAGAAGTATTGAAGAATCAAGATGAGTGCAGGATCACAAGAACATATAAAGATGACATTTAGCAGGGAGTCATATTGTTTCAAAATGAAAGTGTTATCATCATCAAGCTAACAGTGTAAACTATATGGGCTTTAGGAAAGGGGTAGGGGCATAATCACATTGGGGAAATCTGTCAAGCATGTCAGGTATAGTGGAATTTAGTTTTAGCATCTTACCTAAACAAATAGAATACCAGAACCTGCACAAAGCTCATGACTTATGTAACGTATGTGGTAACCTTCAAAATACACACAAAAATTGTACATGAATCTAGTTTGCTCTAAACATGCTTATATAGTGCGATCAAGTAGCCATAAGCTCATAAGAGAGTCAATGAACTTTTAAGAGTTGACAAAATTACTTAAGCATGCTAGAAAGAGAGGATAAGTTCAGATATCATAAATTGGCATCACCAAACCAAGATGGCAGTCTTATCTTATCACTAAACAGATTCATATTTGTTTAAGTCTAATTTATCAGGTGAGCTACTACAAATACAGGTGATACTTAAGGCAAGTTTGTATCATGACATCATTTAACAGAACATCAAGGAAATCTAAAAGAAATCAAATATCAGGATAGTTTGAGAGTTATTAGGTTGTTCTTAAGACTTAACAACAGAGATAGGTCATCAAATTTTCATTGGAATCAATACATACCTCTAATTTCTATAACTAAATAAAATTCATGATCTCAGAACCTATTTAACAACCATACGTCATTAACAAGCATGTAGAACAATCAACCACTAATACATTATTAACAACATCACTCAGTAACAGAACAATTCATAGTTAGTAATTCAAATAAACAAAGAAGAATAGGGTTGGGGTTTTACTGACATCCTTTAGGGCAACAAACCAAACGAGTACTCAAATTAGTCGTTTAGGAAGCCAAAAGCTCAAGCTTTCAATCAGTAACAAACTCAGAGCCAAAAATAAAGAGAGAAGTAGAGATTGAGTAAAACTCGAACTTCAAACAAAAATTCCCAAACAAAATCTATTGTGTCTTAATTTATTAGATGTTAGGTGTGTTCTTGGTGGGAGAATTTAAGACTGCTATTTATAGTGGCCATTGAGCCTTAGGATTTCAACAGATTCAAACTTGTGAGTAGAGGGTGGCGATGAATTGATGACATGAGCATAGTCGGGTAAAATTAGAAAGAATAGAGGGAGATTCGTTGAAGATTTTTACATGGGCGTGTGAAGATCAGGAATGACCGTTGATGAACCAAATCCGTAGGCTAAGACCTCCAATGTCTAGAGGTCACTGCGTTTGACCCCTGAACATCGATTAACACGATGAAGCTTCTGAAAATCCTCATGCATGCTCCGATTTGATGGAGCATAAGAGAAATAAAGGGATTTAAAGTTGCATTATTTGGTCTAGGGTTCGTATTTGGGTAATTTTTAATTTTATCGGTGAAACGGGAAAGGCTCAGCGGGAATCACGGATACAGGAGGCAGGAAGGATGAATCTCTGTATGGATTCATGACCTTGCATGAATTTGTGCAAGGTCTTTGATTGATTTAAACTGTGAGGTTGAGAGAAAAGGGAGAGAAAAGCGAAAGGGAGGCGGCCGGGCTTGTGGGGGAAATGATTAGGGTTTTAAAAATCGTTGGTCGTTAATCTAAGAAAGGGATGGCCCTGATTAGTTGTGTCTGTTTTGTGAGTGTGGGAGACAGGTGATGTGCAGGAGCGGATTGGCTTAGAGAGGAGGTTGTGGATTGCCAAGATGGAAAGTGAAGGTGGACCTGGACGGGTTAATTACGAATTGGGGTTGTGTTTGGGCCCATTCTAATTTAGAAAATGGCCAATTTATTTTTAGGAGTGCAATTGCAATTATAGCCATTTAGTCTTTACCTCTTTGAAATTAATTTAAATAAACTTAATTATTTTCAATAAAATGTAGTAAAATTATAATTATCAAATATACTACCAATTATTGTAATTAATTATTTATAAAATGCTTTATTTTCTAAATTGTAACACTAATTTTGAATTATTAGCATAGTAATCTAATTAATTAGAATTTTAAGGAATAATTCATTAAATTACTTATAGAGGCCTATGTGTTGTGTATAAAAAACTATTTTAATAATCTAAAAATAGCAAGAATGGCATATTTATAATTATAGTTATAACATTGAATTATAAATTTCAAAATCACTAATACTAAATTAAATTTGTAAAAATAGGTGTTACTGATTGAAAATATTTTCAAAATATTCATTGTAAATAATTAAGTATAAAAATTAATTTTAAAAGGGAGGGTCAAAATTGATCGTCAACAACTGTCCTCTTTGACCGGAGACGATGAAAGAGTTTTCGGGCAAGGAAATCGAACCAAAGCCAATTTTGTCCCGGCTTAGGCATGCATTGCAGCAATGGCACGAAGATTATGAGTTGTAGGATTAGGAAGATTCCAGAAGAATTTTTGGGGAGTTGGGGCCAAATTCTGACTTTGAATTGCTTACATACCTCGGGCGTAACGAGGATCAGGCTTCATGTAGTTATGGAGCGAAGATATTTAGGAAGCGTTGCTCGTAGGATTGCCCCAGTATCGTATTATGATGATACTGCGAGAAGGAAGATTCGACACTCATGATAGCTTTGACTTTGTGGCTTGACTTGAAAGATTTGAAGAATTAGAGTTCTATTGATTGCTTTGAGTTTGAGCTCGGATCCTTGGTCCGCTAGTGAGTTTGCTATCCTCATAATGTTGTAGTATGGTTTGTTGCTTAGAAGGAGTTCCACGTTGCAGTGTTTGTTCCTGGAAGAATAAAATATATACATACCCATATATTGTAATGCAGAATATGTCATGATGTGATGTAAATGATGCAGGAGTGATAATGCTTGGCTGCCAGTGAGCCGTTATTTGGGATCGAGATGATGGGATACTTGAATTTGACTTGATTGTTAGCCGGGCTGTGTACCATTCCACAACTGTCAGACAATTGAGTCTCCTCGTGTCGGGAGTAGTTGGCTTGTATTGTAGAATGCATCTCTGCTTGATGGGAGAGTTTTGCATTGAAAGTATCTCTGCTTGATGGGAGCGATTGACTTGTAGAATGCATCTCCGCTTGTTAGGAGAGCTTTGCACTTCAAAAAGTAAAGTATCTCTGCTTGACGGGAGCAATTGACTTGAAGAGTGCGTCTCTGCTTGTTGGGAGAGCTTCGCACTAAAAATGTAAAGTATCTCCACTTGATGGGAGCGATTGACTTGAAGTGTGCGTCTCTGCTTGTCGGGAGAGCTTTGTACTAAAAATGTAAAGTATCTCCGCTTGATGGGAGTGCTTGACTTGAAGAAAGCATAATCATGCATGTAGGCTGCACGAGCAAAACGTCAAAATGTTCAAGATAATAATAAAGGAAAAGAAAAGCATGCCCAAGAGATACTCTTGATTGCAAGGCTAAGTTGCGGCAATCGATTGGCAGAACGTTGGCGACGAGGTTTGCAACTGTCTACTCTGATCCCAATGTGACAGAGCAACGGTGCAAATTGCTCCTATTGGCAGAGCGAACAATTTTTTACATACAGGGCTTTGATTGGCGAAGGCGACATTTACTTTGTACTGGGCGCTCCGATCGATTGAACTAACGATTTGCTATATATAGGGCGCCAATTGGTAAAGCCAGTGCCATTTTGTACAAGGTGCTCCAATTAGTTGAGCGGGCGATTTGCTATGTACAATATGCCTCATTCGCGTCAGCGTTCTGATTCCAAAATACCTGCAAAGATTCAGAGATAGTTTTCACTGTACCAGGAAAATTTAAAATAGAGAGAGAGGGATGATCACATTCAACTCACTGGGCGGAACCCGAATGAAATCTCCGTGGATCTGGCACCGGTGACATCTCTGCACATAAAGGATACTATCGCTTTCCATGGTCATTCAAAAGTACCCGGCTCTATAGATCTTCTTGGCTAATGTGAAACAGTTCATGTGAGGTCCGTACGTTCCAGCATGTATCTCTTCTAATAGTCTGGTCGCCTCAGTGGCATTTACACATCTTAACAAACCCATGTATTGGGTCCTCCTATACAAGACTTCCCCGTTAAGGAAAAGTGGTTTTCCAACCTTCGGAGCGCACGCTTCTGAATATTAGTATCACTCTTTGAGTATTCTCTTATTTCGAGGAATCTTTTGATGTCGTGATACCATGGTTTACCGTCTGGATCTTCATCTACATGAAAACAGTATCCTTGATCTCTACCTCGATAGGGTTGATATAATTCTTATCTGGATGCTGAATCATGGATGATATGGTTGCAAGAGCGTCAACAAACTCGTTCTAGATCCTGGGAATATTCTTGAACTCAATCTTTATGAACTTCTTGCATTAACTCTTTTGCACAGTGCAGGTATGGAATGATCTTGACGTTCTTGGTAGACCACTCCCCTCTGACTTGATGTATTAATAGATGAGAATCCCCTATGACCAAAAGCTCTTTGATGTTCATGTCAACTGCCATCCTGATCACAAGGATGCATGCTTCGTACTCGGCCATATTATTGCTGCAGAGGAATATTATCTTTGCTGATGCTGGATAGTGTTATCTTGATTTCGAAATTAGGACTGCCCTAATTCATACTCCTTTGAAATTCGCTGCTCCGTCGAAAAACATTCTCCGTCCAGGGTATAACCCTGCAATTTCTTCTCCGGCGAACGATACCTCCTCGTCGGGAAAGTACATAGTGAGCGGTTCATAATCCTTGACCACTAGATTCTCTGCAAGGTGGTTGGCTAAAGCTTGTCCTTTGATAGCCTTTTTGAGTTATGTACACAATGTCAAATTCGCTGAGAAGAATTTACCATTTAGCTAGCTTTCCTGTAGGCATCGGCTTCTGAAAAATATACTTGAGCGGGTCGAGCCAAGGTATCAAATGTGTGGTGTATGCTGACATGTAATCTCAACTTTTGGGCGATCCAAGTCAAAGCACAACAAGTGCTCTCTATCAAAGTGTATTTGGCCTCGCATGGTGTGAACTTCTTCCTTAAGTAGTAGACGGCCTGCTCCTTTCTTCCGGTTTGATCATGCTATCCTAACACACATCCAGAGGCATTATCCTAGACCTACAGGTATAACAACAGTGGCTTCCCGGGCTCGGGGGAACCAACACTGGTGGATTTGACAAATATTCCTTAATTCAGTTTAAGGCTTTCTGACACTCTTCTGTCCACTTTGTGGCAACATCCTTTTTCGGCAGCTTGAAGATAGGTTCACAAATTATTGTAGCTGGGCTATGAAACGGCTGATGTAATTCAGTCTAGCCAGGAAACTCATCACATCTTTCTTACTCTTGGATGGTGGCAACTCTTGAATGACTTTGATTTTTGAAGGATCCAATTCTATCCCTTTTCTGCTTACGATGAAACCTAGCAACTTTTCAGCAGGGACTCTGAACACACATTTTGCAGGGTTAAACTTCAAGCTATATCTCTGCAAGTGTTCGAAGAATTTCCTCAAGTCGTCCAAATGTTCTGAACTTTTTCGAGATTTGATGATGATGTCATCCACATATACCTCGATCTCTTTGTGAATCATATTGTGAAAGAGGGCCGTCATGGCCCTCGTGTAAGTAGCACCAACATTTTTTGACACCGAATGGCATGACTTTGTAGCAGCAAACTCCCCAAGGTGTAGTGAAGGCTGTCTTTTTTGCATCTTCTTCATGCATCAAGATCTGGTGGTATCCGGTGAAACAATCCATGAACGACTGTAATTGATGCTTCGCACAGTTATCGATGAGGATATGAATGTTGGTAAAGGGAAATCATCCTTTGGGCTGGCTTTGTTGAGATCACTGTAATCTACACAAATCTTGATCTTCTCATCTTTCTTGGGTACTGGGACGATATTTGAAAATCAAGTGGGATAATTCGTGGCCCTTACTACATTTGCCTCTATTTTCTTGGTTACTTCTTCTTTTATCCTCAAATTCAGGTCAGACTTGAGTTTTCTGGGTTTTTGCTTGACTGGTGATCTAGTAGGATCGGTAGGCAATCAATACGAACTACAATATTAGTACTTAACATAAACATGACATCATATGACTATGCGAACACATCGATGTATTATCGGAGGAGCTCAGCCAATTCTTCCTTCTGCTCTACTTTTAGATGGATGCTAATTCGGGGCTTTTACGTCTTCTTGGATTTCGAGGTTGACCACCCCTGTCTCTTCAACATTAGGCTTTTTCTGGCTTTCTAGATGTTTGATCTCTTATGGGAGATTATCTGGCATCATACTCTTGTCGTATTCCTTGTAGTCTTGATCGTTTTGCTCGAGGGTTTCGTTATATGTCACAATCACGAAATGCATGTTTTTACATGCCTAGGGTTTGAAGAACCAAGATAGGAGCTGAGATATTCAGCAAATAAGGTAAGTATACTGCGACCTCAACATTTCCTATCATGACAATGGTTCCTTTCCAGTCGTATTCTTCATCCAAGGTGATCATGTTAGCCCCTTGACTCCGGTGATTTGGCAGCGGATTGCGGTTCACATTGGATAGAGTCGAAGTGCACTGAATGGCTCCCCTTTTGATTGATGACTCAATTTCATTTTTAGCTTGAAACAATCTTCAGTATGATGCCCAGGCACGTTTGAATGGCACGCGCGCCTTTTGGTTGCATCAAAATACTTTGAGGTATTCCCAAAAACCCTTCCTTCTATTGATGTATCAAACCTGCTCTCCTCTATCTCTCAAACAGTTGAGCTAGAGGTTGAGCAATTGGGGTATAGTTTTTTGGACCTATCTCTTCAAAATACGGGCGAGGTCGGGTGCATAAGTGGATCAGTTTTGATGAGTGGTTGTTTGATAGTCACGGATCACTTGACGCGATCGAACTTACCTTAAAGTAGGAAATGGGCTAATTTCGTGAGCCTATTGACTATCACCCATATGGAATCGAACTTACGATGAGAACGAGGCCAACCCATGATAAAGTCCATGTTTATCGCCTCCCATTTCCACGTCGGAATCTCTATAGTCTGCATTAGCCCTCCGAGCTTTTAGTGCTCTACCTTCACCTGTTGGCAACTAGAACACTAGGGGACAAACTCAATAATATTCTTCTTCATATCGTTCCACCAGTACACATCCTTAAATGTCGTGATACATCTACATCGACCTAAGATGAATGGAGTACCACGAATAATATGCCTCTGACATAATCCTGTCTCGTAGCCCTTGTATCTGATAACCCCATCTTCCTTGAGCTCTAACAGCGGCTTCTTCTTCTACGGAACTCGCTCTCTCAACTCGACCAACTCCGGGTCCTCGTACTACCTTTCCTTTACTTCAGCTATGAGAGATGATATTGTAGTGTTTTGGAGTACAACTCCATAATCGTCAAAATCTACTAACCGAACCCCCAAACAAGCCAATTGATGAATCTCTCTAGCTAATTCTCTTTTCTCAGCTTTTACATGTGGTAATATACCTATAGAGAGGCTACTTAAGGCATCTGCTACAACATTAGCTTTCCCTGGATGGTAGAGAATGTTAACGTCATAATCTTTCAATAATTCTAGCCATTGCCTCTATCGAAAATTCAACATGAATACCATATAAATAATGCTGCCATATCTTAAGTGAATGGAAACCCGTAGCTATCTCGAGGTCGTGGGTCGTATAATTCCTCTCGTGCTTCCTCAACTGCCTTGAAGCATACGCAATTACCTTCCCAGGTTGCATCAGGACACATCCTAACCCGACACTTGAGGTATCACAATACACGTCATTATCCTCTGGACCCTCTGGAAGTGTTAGAACTGGCGCTGAGGCCAACCTGTTCTTAAGCTCTTGGAAACTCTGCTCGTAAGCCTCTGTCCACTAAAACTTAGTTTCTTTCTACGTTTGCTTTGTCAATTGTGCCGAAAGGGAAGAAAAACCCTCTACGAACCTCTGATATTATCAGCTAAGCATTGAAAGCTAAGAACCTCTATCGGAATGGTAGGTCTAGGCCAGGATTTAACGGCTTTAATCTTCCAAGTGTCTACATTTTTACCTTTATCAGATACAATATGCCCCAAGAATGCTATAGACTTCAACCAGAATGCACATTTAGAAAACTTAGCATATAAGTTACGATCACGGAGGGTTTGGAGTACCACTTGCAGGTGGTCCGCATGCTCCTCCTCTGAACGTGAATAAACCAGAATATCATCAATAAATACTATCACGAACAGATCTGAAAATGACCGGAATACACTATTCATCAAGTCCATAAGTACGGCGGGTGCATTTGTCAATCCGAAGGACATGACGAGGAACTCAAAGTGGCTATATCGGGCCATGAAGGCTGTCTTCAGAATATCTTTCTCCCGAAATCTGACCTGGTGGTACACCGACCTCAAATCTATCTTTGAAAAGCATCTAGCCTCCTGCAACTGATCAAATAAGTCATCGATCCTTGGAAGTGGATACTTATTCTTAATAGTTACCTTATTCAGCTACCTATAATCGATAAACATCCTCAACGAGCCGTCTTTCTTCCTCACAAATAGTATCGATGCACCCAAAGGTGAGGTACCGGGTCTGATGAAACCTTTCTCCAGCAAATCATTTAACTGCTCCTTCAACTCCTTCAATTCGGAAAGTGCCATTCTATACGAGGGGATGGATATTGGTTGAGTTCTCGGAAGAAAATCAATGCTAAAATCAATCTCTCGCTCTAAAGGAATACCTGGAAGCTCATCTAGAAACACATCTGCATACTCTCTGACTACTGGAATGTTACACCTCATATTTTCGTACGTAAAAGTGCGTCGTAAGCAAACTAATGTAAGACAAAAAATGAGTTCATCTTTGGAAGTATATAAAGTAAGTTGGCATGTTACCTCGGAGGTTACAAATATTGAAGATCATTAACAACAAGTAAAAAGAGGGTTGGAAGGTTCAGAAGCTAAGGAATTGAAGAAAATAATGTTTCGTCGAAAGTTGACAAGTTGGGAATGTTATAACCGTACCTTTGGGGTGATACTAGGGTTCTTAACATGATAAGAGTTTTATGTTATAATTTATTTTAGTCTTATGATAGTCATGGGTTATGTTTTGAGGTCAAGCGAGTTGTGGAACAAAAGTCGAGGAAAGTCATCACAAGTTATGTTCATAAGTTTTACTGAAATTTGGGTCAAATGTCACTGCTATTTCCTCCCAAGATACTTAGAGTTACGAGGTGTTCCACCCATAAAATTGAAGATGTATGAGTCTACTTTCTAATGTGTTATACTGTTTGTAAATACGACATCGGAGTAGTGAGATATATGCATTTTTGCGAGACTGCACAGACTGCTAGGTGACAAGTACGTGTGTCACCTACTTGCTTAAATGAGAGGATTCATTATGTCCAAAAGGGGGATATTTCGGGTCGTCCAAAGATCCCATTTAAGGGCTTATCTCCTGCAAATATAACACTCATATATAGCAAAATATCCAGACATAAGCCCCTACAAAAAGCCTCCCAAAAATTAAACACAAACCCTAATTGATTTTCTCTCCTTTTCAAGTTCTAGTTGGAGGAAAAATCTAGAGTTTGAAGAACCAAGATAGGAGCTGAGATATTCAACAAATAAGGTAAGTTTACTAATCTCTTTCATGCGTTTTGTCTGTTGGAAATGTATAGAAAGTCATTCTATAATTGTAAGAATTTGCCGGACGGTGATCGGAATCCGTGAGTTCGAGTTATTCAACTTGTAGCGGACTGTTTTGTGAGCTGTTTCGTGTTTCTATTGGATTGCTACTGTTTTATGGAGTTTTGGTGGGCTGGTCATTCGTCGTAACATTTTCGGTCTGTTTGACACTACTACAGTGGTCGTTTTGTGTATGAAGAGATTGAGGTGTGTTGGGCTATTTTGTAGTTTTTTGTGGTGTATATAAGGTTGGAAAATAATTTATATATGTTGTTATTGTTGTGTTCTTGTGTTTTTGGTATTATCTTGAATTTGGAGGGAGTAAAGATTATAGGGGAGATGCTGCCCGTTTTAATATAAAATAAGCCAATCGTTCGTTATGCGATAGTTGTACCTTTCGTAACTTAATGATAGTATTATTATCATTGTTATAGATTAAGGTGCGAAGAGACAAGTTCAATGTGGTTATTTGAAAGATTGTGATAAGGTATGTTAAGGCTAAACCCTTCCTTTATTTTGGCATGATCTCCTAACTACATACGTTTGATAGGGTTTAGGGTTTTGAGTACATATTATGTATGTATGTATATATATTATGGCTAGGTCGGGGCCCTGTTCCGACCACAGTACATCTATCAGTAGAGGATTGTAGACATATCCTGTCAGTTAGTATAATATGTTGGGCTTGTAGGCCTTGTATGTTTATTTTGTTGGTTTGTCAGCAGCTGTAGTAGTTATGACGACCTTGTTGGCCCAACTTTATATTGATGTTCAGTCAGAGCTAGTTTTTGTTCAGTTTTATATTTTGTTTCACAAATTGTCTTGCAATGTGGCCCTATGGCCAAAGTATGACATTGTATGTTCAGAGTCCCCCAGTCACAAGTTGGTACGCTAGGTTAAGTGAGGCACCGGGTGCCGGTCTCGCTCCCCAGGTTCGAGGCGTGACAAACTTGGTGTCAGAGCAATTCTATCCTAGGGAGTTTACAAGCCATGTCTAGTAGGATCTTGTTTATAGATGTATTGTGCACCACATTATATAAGCAGGAAACTACAGGGCATTTAGGAGTTGGTTACCCTTCTTTCAAATCTGAATCGTGATGTAGAACTGAGTTATAGGAAATTTGAGTTTAACTTACATGTTGGTATTTGCATACAGACATGACAGTGAATAGGAAGACTACAGCTAGTTAGAGGAGAGATACAATAACAGGTGAGGGGACCAGCAGAGTACCCCCAGTAGATGGGGCCTAGTCTGAGGCCCAGGGCGAGACCCCTACTTAGCCATTGCCGGATCCTCCACCACCTGAGGAGATTCCTAGGACAACACACATCCAAATCCCCTCCACTTTCATCAGATCAGGACTTGAGGAGTTCGGTGTATTTGTTGACACAGTTGGTAGCTACCCAGCAATAGGCTAGGGCATCAGCTAGTGCAGGCTCTTCTGAGGGGTCTGGGAATTCAAGGGTCCGAGAGTTTATTGCTTTGAGTCCCCCAGAGTTGACGGTGATATATTAGAGGGAGGACCCGCAGGATTTCATAGATCAGCATCAAGGATCTTTCGGATTATGCATGCCATGAAGAAAGAGGCATTTGAGCTGGCAGCTTTTCGACTCCGAGATATAGTCGTCCTTTAGTATGGGGGATGGGAGAGGTCCAGGGGACGTGATGCACCTCCAAATATTTGGGAGAATTTTTCAGATGCCTTTCTTGAGCAGACTTACCGCGAGAGATCTGGCAGGCTCGGGTCGATTAGTTTCTAGCCCGCAAGTAGGGCAATGTGAGCGTTCAAGAGTATAGTCTCCGTTTTGACTCATAGGCTAGATATGCTCCATCTATAGTTGCTACAATGCGAGACAGGATCCACAGGTTTTTAGCAGGGTTGGCCCCAGAGTTGACCGAGGCATGTGTCACTACTGCATTGTAGGATAGTATGGATATCTCTCAGATTTAGGCATTCGCCCAGAATATAGAAAGGGGCAGGTGTCAGCAGCAGGGTACAGAGAGGAGTGGGCAAGGGCATCGTAAGAGAATGAGATTTGCCATGTCTCAGGAGCAGTCTTAGGGTAGTTATAGGCCCTAATGCTTCAGACGGACATCTAGGCCACCACCACCTTATTTACAGGGTTACATGTATGACCGCTATACACAGTCAGGACCAGGTGAGAGCTCACGAGTGTCGGGTTTGCAGCGACAGTGAGGTTCAGGGCAGACATGGTCATTTCCGCCGCGGTGTGACATCTGTAGAGGACATTTGGGCCAATGCCGAGCATGTTTGGATGCTTGTTATACATGTGGCCGTCGGGGCATATGATGCGAGATTGCCCAAATAGAGATTCTGGGGGTATGGCTCAACCAACGAGTTTAGCAACAATATCATCTATGTCCGTGCATTCTTTAGGACGCGAATCTCTGTCTTCGGCTGGTAGAGGTCGAGGCAGAGGTAGAGGTTCCAGTTCAGGCGATAATCTGAACCGTATCTATGCTTTAGCGAGTCGACAAGACCAGGAGTCTTCACCAGATGTTGTGACAGGTATATTAACCATTTGCTCTCACGATGCTTATACCTTGATAGACCCAGGATCTACTTTATCGTATATTACCCCGTTTATCGCGGGGAGGTTTGGTATAGTGCCTGAAATACTGACTGATCCTTTTGCGGTATCCACACCGGTCGGAGAACTGATTATTTCTAGATGGGGTTACCGTAGTTGTACGGTGATAATTTGTAGTCGTCAGACCCCAGCCGACCTAGTTGATCTAGAGATGATGGATTTTGATGTTATCATGGGCATGTACTGGTTGGCTGCTTGCTATGCCACAGTTAATTGCCGAGCAAAGGCAGCCAGATTTCATTTTCCGGGTGAGCCAGTCCTTGAATGGGTATGTAATACAGCGACACCAAGAGGTAGGTTGATTTCCTATTAGAAGGCGAGGAAAATGATTGCAAAAGGGTGTATTTATCATATTGTGCGAGTTAGAGATGCAGATGCCGAGATACCTACACTTTAGTCTAATCTAGTAGTCAAAGAGTACGCAGATGTGTTTTCAAATGAGCTTCTAGGTATTCCTCCAGAGTGAAAGATTGATTTTAGCATCGATTTTCTTCCGGGAACTAAACTAATATCCATCCCTCCGTATAGATTTTCACCTGCCGAATTGAAGGAGTTGAAAGAGCAGTTAAAAGATTTGCTGGAGAAAGGTTTCATTAGGCCCAGTATCTCACCTTGGGGTGCACCGGTACTATTTGTGCAGATGAAAGATGGCTCGCTGAGGATGTGTATCGATTATAGGCAGCTGAACAAGGTAACTATTAAGAATAAGTATCCACCTCCAAGGATCGATGATTGTTTGATCAGTTGCAGGGGGGTATATGCTTTTCAAAGATAGATTTGAGGTTGGGGTACCACCAGGTCAAAGTTCGGGAGAGATATCCCGAAGACAGCCTTCAGGACCCGATATGGCCACTTCTAGTTCCTTGTCATGTCCTTCTAGTTGAAAAATGCACCCGCCGTATTTATGGACTTGATGAATAGCATATTCCGGCCATATTTAGATTTGTTCGTGATACTATTTATTGATGATATTTTGGTTTATTCATGTTCAGAGGAGGAGCATGCGGACCGCATATGAGTGATACTCAAAACCCTCCGTGATCGTAAGTTGTATGCTAACTTTTCTTAATGTGAGTTCTGGTTGAAGACTATAGCATTCTTGGGGCATATTATATCCGATGAAGGTATAAAGTTAGACACTCAGAAGATTGAGGCCGTGAAATCCTGGCCTAGACCTAACACTCTAATAGAGGTTCGTAGTTTTATAAGCTTAGCAGGCTACTACCATATGTTCGTATAGGGTGTTTCTTCCCTTTTGGCACCATTGACGAAGCTGACTCAGAAAGCAGCTAAGTTTCATTCGACAGAGGCTTGTGAGCAGAGTTTCCAAGAGCTTAAGAACAGGTTGACCTCAACGCCAGTTCTAACACTTCTAGAAGGTCCAGCGGGTTATGCCGTGTATTATGATGCCTCAAGTATCGTGTTAGGATGTGTGCTGATGAAACATGGGAAGGTAATTGTGTACGCTTCAAGGCAATTGATGAAGCACGAGAGGAATTATCCGACCCACGACCTCGATGTAAGGCCCCGTAAAATTTCACCTAAAACCCGAGATTTTGTGGTGCTAAGTTAGGCCTATGTGTTAAACATTGTAGAGTTAAAGGAAAAAAGTTTGGTAGAATTGGGCATTTCTGTGGCTCATTATGCGGCCGCATAATCACTTTGTGGGTCGCAAAATGGCCGTAGAGTGAGGCAATCTTTTGGGCATTTTTGATGTCATTTTCGCGGCCCATTATGCGACCGCAAAACCATTTCGCGGCCTGAACTCTGATAGCGTATCCAACCCTGAAATTTTTCAGACAGAGGTTTTGCGGCGCATTATGCGACCGCAGAACAGGTCTGTGGACCGCAGACTGGTCGTAGACTGAAGCAGAAAATGTCAGTTCCGGAGGGCCAATTATGCAGCCCACATTGCAGACCGCAGAACCATTATGCGATCGCATATGCGACTGCAGATCTCTGTCGGGGCTCATGTTTTTCTATATTTTTGAATCCGACCCCTTCCTAATATAACACCTTTGGGGGTCATTTTAGAAGGCAAAGTCTTACATTTCTAGAGAGAGGATACCATTGAGTGAGAAGGGGAGTCCCTGAGCTCTTCATTCATCAATTATTGCTGAAAGTTAAGGAATTTGAAAGAAGAACTCACTAGGTCTTCATCCTAAGAGGTAAGAATCTGTGCCCAAGCCCTTAGTTTCAAAAATATACTAAAAATGAGTAATTAGCAAGACAAATCTTGGGTAGGGGAGTTGTTTATCTTGCATGCATGTGTTATCAAAGAGTGTAGGAAGATTGTGAGCTAAAAGTGGTAAAGGATGGGTTGTGGGATGATGAAGTCTTTAATAAAAGGACCTTAAAACCTTGATGCACACCTAGTGGTTGATAAAATGCTCAAATGAGCTAGAATTATGATCACCTCTCTAATTTTGGTTCAACTTTTTATATTTCCAAAATAGATTGAGGTTGCTAAGAAATTCCGGAATATATTTGAGTTTAAAGAAGCTCAATTGAGGTATGTTGGCTAAACCCCCTCTTCTTAGAATTGAATCCCACGGTGTTCATGTAATTGGTGTAAGTCCCAAATTAACCATTATAGAATTGGTTGTTCCAAGTATGCTTGTGTTGAAAAAATATGTGTTCAACGTGTATTCCAAATGCTTTCATCATGTTATCTTGTCATTTGAGGATGTTTTCAAAATATGAAAAATGTGTTGAAAATGTTAAGACTTCAAGTCAAGTTCGAATGAAGGTTGTTATGCCAAAATGCATGAAAAGTCTCTATGTGCCTAAGACTCCAAATTGCCCACATGTGTATTTAATGTCTTGAATGGAAAGCCTTATTGTTGTTGATGATGATAATGATGTTGGAATGTGGAAAAGGAACTTTAATTATGAAATACGACCAAGTGCCCAGAATGATGTTAAAATTGTGGCCACTAGTGCCGATGAAACTAAAAAGATATGAAAGAAGAATAAAGCGAGATGAGTGATAGAAAGTGGTAATGTCTCGGGTGGACGGCCTAGCCGATCGGGCCGTGATGGGATGCCATGCCGCATACGTGGTGGTGTTTGTGCTGTAAATTATAATTGAAATTGTGATTGCGGTTGATGTCTGAAATGAGACGGCCTAGCCGATGGGGTCGTGATCAGACTTCGTGTAAGAGTACAGTGGTATTATGATTGATGGCATACCAGTATTAAGGATCTCCCAACCTAAGATCATGGAAATTTACTTAAAAACTTATGTGATTCTTGACTTGATGTTTTGGTATTGTTTGAGGCTTCTATTGATTTCATGATTATTCCTCCTTGTATTGTTGTTTATTCTATTGAGATGGTGTTTAGTTATACATACTAGTACTATTCGACGGTACTAACGTCCCTTTTGCCGGGGGCGCTGCATCTTTAAATGGATGCAGGTGGTTCCATAGCAGGCAGTGTTGATTAGCGATAGTGGTACATCCTCTTCCCAGCAGAGTTGGTGCGACCCACCTTATCCCAGGGTCATGTATTATATCTTTTATTCATATTAATATCACATTTTGAGGTATATCTGTAACCTTGTTGCCGGCACTATCATAACACTCTTTTGTATTTTTTAGAGGCTCCGTAGACACGGTGTAGGTTGTACACGGGTGTTAGAAAAGTCAAACAAGCTATATTGTGTTTTGATCACTTGTTCCATTCAAACCATAAGAATGTGTGTATTTTGGAGACTTAAAATGATGTAACTAATGAAAATGGTTTGGTATTCTATACATGATCTCCTTATTGGTTAATTAACAATGTCATGTACTCTCTTTAAAACATGGGTGAGTTTAGGTAGAAAGTGTTTAACAGGCTTGCTTAACCAGGTTCACTCGGTTGAGCGCCAGTTGCGCTCCTCGAGTTTGGGGCGTGACACTCGAGTTATCTGCGTGTCAAGACCCTAAAACCGACCCGGTCGTGATGGCGCCTATCGTGTAACTAGGCCAGCCAACTAAATTCCCAAACACTCCAGATTTCATTTATAACTTAAGTAAAATCATATTTTAACAGAGTACCAATGGAAGACATACAGTGAAGATCAAAATAAAGCAGAAAATACATGCCCGACCTCGGGTGTCACTAGTCATGAGCAAAATACCACAATGGTTCGAAATAAGACAAGACTAATAGTCTGAGAATAGCCAATAACACAATGAAAGGAAGATAAGGAAGGAGAAGGCGGGACTGCGATCGCCCAGCAGCTACCTCGCTATCTCCAAGGAAGTCCGCAAATAAAATGATCAGCAACCGCTACCGTGCCCCGAGATACCCGGATCTGCACATAGGGGTGCAGGGGGTAACGTGAGTACACCAACTCAGTAAGTAACAAGTCCAAACTATGGACTGACAGGTAGTGACGAACAAAACCTCAACAGGTAATATAAATTAAACGGTACAGAAAAGTAGACATGCTTGCAGATTCAAGTAATATCCCAATAGTAAATATATGCAGTCTAAACAGTACGGAGTATAATACTCAGGAAATCTCTATGTACAAATGCACATATAACATGATCAATGTTCCGTGTACCTCCACACACAACTGCTCCACCACTCGGTACTGTATATGGCCATCAAGCCCAGGGAAGATCCATCCCATAATATATATATATATATATATATATATATATATATATATATATATATATCACTGACCGCAGTCATCCAGTACGGAGGAAGGCCATTCCATCCCTAGGGAGAATATCCATCTCCAGGTACAAATACTTCGGACAAGATCCATGTCCAGGGAAGATTCATCCCTCAATATCATCAACTACGCTCACTGGGGGTGTGTTACAGACTCCGGAGGGGCTCCTACAGCCCAAGCACTATCATAATCATCAACATAACCGCTGCGGCGTGCAGCCCGATCCCATATACTGTCACTCACAATCAGGCTCTCGGCCTTACTCAGTCATCACTCTCCAGGCTCACTCACACGGGCGCAAAATGTCATGATACTAGCCCGAATAATGATATGATATGTCAAATAACAATAATCAAGACCGAAGCATGATATACTATGCATGAACAGGACTGAGTATAAAATATCAATGAAACAAGTACCATGACAGCAAGAATCGACCCCTAGGGTCTCAACAGTATTGGCGTGAAGCGTTAACATGATAACTAGCATGATTTACAGCTCATCAACTTAATCACATAAGTGCGACACAAATATCAGCAAGAAAGAGTCACTAAGCGGGGCCATGGAATGATACAGGGCGCAATTCCCACGGTACACGGTACACGTCACACGCCCGTCACTTGGCATTTGCGTCACCTCAATAGTAATCATAGAACACATAGTTCGGGGTTTCGAACCCTCAGAACCAAGTTTGGAAGAATTACTTACCTCAAGCCAAGCCAAACTCTAGCCCGCGACGCCCTTTCCTCTCGATTCGGCCTCCAAATGCCTCGTATCTAACCAAAATCAGTTTATAACCATCAATATACGCTAAAGGAGTGAAACCCATACGAAATTAATCAAATTACATCACAAATCCCGAAATTGACCAAACCCGACCGCCGGGCCCACGTCTCGGGATCCGATAAAAATTACATCAATAGAATCCTTATCCTCCCACGAGTTCGTACATACCAAATATACCAAAATCCAACCACAAATGACCCCTCAAATCCCTAAATTTAGGTCTCCAATTCCCAAGCCCTAAACCCCCAATTTTTGCTACTAAATTCGATAGATTTCAAGTTTAATCAGTCAAAAACCACCATGGAAACGAGTTTAGGGTCCAAAAACCTTACCTCCACGAAACCTTCTTTAATTCCCTCCTCAATTTGCTCTCCCAAGCTCTATCTCGTATGATAAGTGATGAAAAATAACTCAAAATCACGAAGGCCTCAATTTATATGTTCTGCCCCAGCAAAACCGCATCTGTGGTCAAAATTCTTGCACCTACGGTCCCTGGTGCGCACCTGCGGAAATCACTTAACCGCTCCCGGATCGCACACGCAATCAAAATCTCGCACCTGCGCCATCGCAGGTGCGCCAAATAATCCGCATTTGTGGCTCCAGTCATTCCTTCCCTTGGCCGCATCGCGACCCCTTTTCGCTTCTGCGGGCCCGCACATGCGGTCCACGAGCCGCAGGTGCGGTCATGACAGGAGCTTCAGTACTTCAGCTGCTAATTCCAACTCCAAACCTCCCATTAACCACCCGAATTCACCCCGAGGCCCCAGCACCTCCACCAAAAGTACGAGCAAGTTATATTCCACCTTCCAAACTTATACCAATCTTCGAAACACCTAAAACAACGTGGAATCAACAAAATAACATCAAATTCAAGCCTAAGGTTTCCAAAAACTTCCGAATTTCGCTTTTGATCAAAAAGTCTATCAAACCTCGTCCGAATGACCTGAAATTTTGCACGCACATCCCAAATGGCACAGCGGACCTACTGCAACTCCTGGAATTCCATTACAACCCCGATATCAGAATTTCCATTATCATCCAGAAAACGCCAAAAATCCATTTTTGCCAATTCAAGCATAAATCTACTCCGGACCTCCAAAACACATTCCGATCACGCTCCTAAGTCCCAAATCACCTCCCGAAGCTATCTGAATCATAAAAACCAAATTCCGAGATTGTTTGCTCATAAGTCAACTTTCGGTTGACTTTTCCAACTAAAAGACCGACTTAAGAGACTAAGTGTCTCATTACTCTACCAAATCGTTCCGAACCCGAGCCAACCAATCCGATATCACATAATACAATTGAACACGACATAAAGAAGCAGAAATGGGGAAGACAGAGTGGTAACTCATGAAACGACCGTGGCCGGGTCGTTACACTACGGTTGCCCATGCACTTAAGATATGGCGGCATTATTTATATAGTGTTCATGTGGATATATTTACAGATCATAAAAGCCTGCAATATATCTTCAAGCAAAAAGAGTTGAATTTGCGATAGAGGCGATGGCTAGAGTTATTGAAAGATTACGATATTAACATTCTCTACCATCTAGGGAAAGCTAATGTTATAGCAGATGCCTTAAGTCGGCCGCCGATCTATGGGTAGCTTAGCATATGTAGAGGCTGAGAAAAAAAAATTAGCTAGAGAGATTCATCAATCGACTTATTTGGGGGTTTAGTTAGTAGATTCTGACGATGGTGGAGTTGTACTCCAAAATACTGCAACATCATCTCTCATAGCTGAAGTAAAGGAAAGGCAGTACGAGGACCCAGAGTTGGTCGAGTTGAGAGAGCGAGTTTTGCAATAGAAGAAGCCATTATTAGAGCTCAAGGGAGTTAGGGTTCTTAGATATACGGGTCGTCTGATGTTCCAGATGTAGCAGGGCTACGAGACAGGATTATGTCAAAGGCACATTATTCGTGGTACTCCATTCATCCTGGGTCGACGAAGATGTATCATGACATTAAGGATGTGTACTGGTGGAATGATATGAAGAAGAACATTGTTACGTTTGTTGCCCAGTGTCCTAGTTGCCAGCAGGTGAAGGTAGAGCACCAGAAGCCCGGAGGGCTAATGCAGACTATAGAGATCCCGACGTGGAAATGGGAGGCAATAAACATAGACTTTGTCATGTGTTTGCCTCGTTCTTATTACAAATTCGATATATGGGTGATAGTCGATAGGCTCACGAAATTAACCCATTTCCTACCATTCAGATCTACATATACATCCAAAGATTATGCAAAGTTATATATTAAGGATATAATGCGGCTACACGGAGTACCCGTATCTATTATATCTGACCGTGGACCCTAGTTTACAGCACATTTCTGGAGGTCATTTTAGAGAGGTCCAGGGACTCAGGTGAATATCGGCACAACTTTTCATCAACAAACTGATGGACAAGTCGAGCGCACAATTCCAATGCTCGAGGATATGTTACGAGCATGTGTGTTAGATTTTAAAAGAAGTTGAGATGAGCATCTACCTCTTATTGAGGTTGAATATAATAACAGTTACCACTCCAGTATCCTGATGGCTCCGTACGAGGCTTTGTATGGGCGTAAGTGTAGATCTCCTTGTTACACCCCATATTTTCGTATGTAAAAGTGTGTCGTAAGCAAACTAATGTAATACCAAAAATGAGATCATCTTTTGAAGCATATAAAGTAAGTTATCATATTACCTTGGAGGTTACAAATATTGAAGATCATGAACAACAAGTACGAAGAGGGTTGGAAGGTTCAGAAGCTAAGGAATTGAAGAAAATAATGTTTCCTCGAAAGTCGACAAGTTGGGAATGTTATAACCCGTACCTTTGGGGTGAGACTAGCATTCTTAACATGATAAGGAGGTTATGTTATGAGTTATGTTAGTCCCATGATAGTCGTGTGTTAGGTTTTGAAGTCAGGCGAGTTGGAACAAAAGTTGATGAAAGTCATCACAAGTTACGTTCACAAGTTTTACTGAAATTTGGGTTAAATGATACTGCGATTTTCTCCCAATATACTTAGACCTAAACCACTACAAACATCCTCCCAAAAATTTCCCACAAACCCTAATTGATTTTCTCTCCCTTTCAAGTTCTAATTGGAGGTAAAACCTAGAGTTTGAAGAACCAAGATAGGATCTGAATTATCCAAAAACTATAGTAAGTTAACTTCTCTCATTTATCCATTTTTTTCTGTTGTAAATGCATGGTAAATCGTTCTATATTTTTAAGAACTTACGGGACGGTGATCAGAAGCCGTGAGTTCGAGTTATTCACTTGTAGCGGACTGTTTTGTGGATTGTTTTGTGCTGCTGTTGGGCTGCGTGTTTTACTACTGTTTTGCGGAGTTTTGGAGGAGGAAGGGTGTGGAGAAATACCATATAAATTCAGGGTGGTGGGCTGGTCGTTCATCATAACATTTTCGGGCTGTTTGACACTACTACGGTGGTCGTTTTGTGTATGAAGATATTGGGGTGTGTTGGGTTGCTTTGTAGTATTTTCTGGTGTATATAAGGTTGGAAAATAATGTATATATGTTGTTCTTGTTGTGTTCTTATGTTGTTGGTGTTATCTTGAATATCTAGGATGTAAGGATTATAGGGGAGATGCTGCCCGTTTTAATACAAAATAAGCTTGTCGTTCGTTGTGCGATAGCTTTACCTTTCGTAACTTAATGATAGTATTATTATCATTGTTGTAGATTAAGGTGCAAAGAGGCGAGTTCAACTTGGTGATTGGAAATATTGTGATAAGGTATGTTAAGGCTAAGCCCTTCCTTCATTTTGGCATGATCTCGTAACTACATGTGTTTGATAACGAGGCATAAAGAGAAGTTCATACTCCCGAATTTATATATATTATCCTAGTCTTGTAAGTTACAGTATTTTCCCTTATCAGGACTTTATTTCTTACTGACGTCCCTTTTCTAGGGATGCTGCATTTCCTGCGTGCAGGTTCAGATAGACAGTCGGGTAGAACTCCTCAGTAGGTGTTGCCCGAGTTCAGCCTGATCGGTAAGCTCCACGTCCTTCAGAGTTGTTGGGTCTAGGGTTTTGTGTACATCTTCTTTATATATGTATATATGTTATGGTAGGTCGGGGCCCTATTCTGATCACAGTACATCCATCAGTAGAGGCTTGTAGACATATCATGTCAGTTAGTGCAGTATGTTGGGCTTTTAGGCCTTGTATGTATATTTTGTTGGTTTGTTAGCTGTAGTAGTTATGATGGCCTTGTCGGCCCAACTTTATATTGATGTTTAGTCAAAGCTAGTTTCCGTTCAGTTTTATATTTTGCTTTGTAAATTGTCTTGCAATGTGGCCCCATGGCGAAAGTATGACATTGTATATTCAAATTGCCTCAGTCATAAGTTGGTACGCTAGGTTAAGTGAGGCACCGGGTGCCGGTCTCGCCCTCCAGGTTTGGGGCGTGACACTCCTATAGGGTGGTTTGATGTTAGAGAATCTAGGTAACATAGGCCAGACATGGTTCAGTAGGCCGTACAAAAAGTAAAGCTTATCCAAGAGCGACTGTTGACAACTCAGAGTCATCAGTAGTCACATTCTGACGTGCGACGACAAGACTTAGAGTTCGGGGTTGATGGCTGGGTATTCTTAAAGGTGTCGCCTATGAAGGGCATGATGAGGTTTGGCAAAAAGGCAAACATAGCCCACAGTATATTGGGCCTTATATGACCTGGTGGTACACCGACCTCAAATCTATCTTTGAAAAGCATCTAGCCTCCTGCAACTGATCAAATAATTCATCGATCCTTGGAAGTGGATACTTATTCTTAATAGTTACCTTATTCAGCTGCCTATAATCGATAAACATCCTCAGCGAGCTTTCTTCCTCACAAACAGTATCGATGCACCCAAAGGTGAGGTACTGGGTCTGATGAAACCTTTCTCCAGCAAATCTTTTAACTCCTCCTTCAACTCCTTCAATTCAGCATGTGCCATTCTATAAGGAGGGATGGATATTGGTTGAGTTCTCGGAAGAAAATCGATGATAAAATCAATCTCTCGCTCTAAAGGAATACCTGGAAGCTCATCTAGAAACACATCTGCATACTCTCTGACTACTGGAATGTTACACCTCATATTTTCGTACGTAAAAGTGCGTCGTAAGCAAACTAATGTAAGACCAAAAATGAGATCATCTTTGGAAGTATATAAAGTAAGTTGGCATGTTACCTCGGAGGTTACAAATATTGAAGATCATTAACAACAAGTAAAAAGAAGGTTGGAAGGTTCAGAAGCTAAGGAATTGAAGAAAATAATATTTCGTAGAAAGTTGACAAGTTGGGAATGTTATAACCGTACCTTTGGGGTGATACTAGGGTTCTTAACATGATAAGAGGTTTATGTTATAATTTATTTTATTCTTATGATAGTCATGGGTTATGTTTTGAGGTCAAGTGAGTTGTGGAACAAAAGTCGAGGAAAGTCATCACAAGTTATGTTCATAAGTTTTACTGAAATTTGGGTCAAATGTCACTGCAATTTCCTCCCAAGATACTTAGAGTTACGAGGTGTTCCACCCATAAAATTGAAGATGTATGAGTCTACTTTCTAATGCGTTATACTATTTGTCAATACGACATCGGAGTAGTGAGATATATGCATTTTTGTGAGACTGCACAGACTGCTAGGTGACAAGTACGTGTGTCACCTGCTTGCTTAAATGAGAGGATTCATTATGTCCAAAAGGGGGATATTTCGGGTCGTCCAAAGATCCCATTTAAGGGCTTATCTCCTGCAAATATAACACTTATTATGTAGCAAAATAACCAGACATATGCCCTTACAAAAAGCCTCCCAAAAATTAAACACAAACCCTAATTTATTTTCTCTCCTTTTCAAGTTCTAGTTGGAGGAAAAATCTAGAGTTTGAAGAACCAATATAGGAGCTGAGATATTCAACAAATAAGGTAACTTTAATGCTCTCTTTCATGCATTTTGTCTGCTGGAAACGTATGGAAAGTCGTTCTATAATTGTAAGAATTTACGGGACGATGATCGAAAGCTGTGAGTTCGAGTTATTCAACTTGTAATGGATTGTTTTGTGGGCTGTTTCGTGTTGCTGTTGGATTGCATGTTTTCTACTATTTTATGGAGTTTTGGAGGAGAAAGGGTGTGGAAAAATACCACATAAATGCAGGGTGGCGGGTTGGTCGTTCGTCATAGCATTTTCGGGTTGTTTGACACTACTACAGTGGTCGTTTTGTGTATTAAGAGATTGGGGTGTGTTGGACTATTTTGTAGTATTTTGTGGTGTATATAAGGTTGGAAAAAAAATTATATATGTTGTTATTGTTTTGTTCTTGTGTTTTTGGTGTTATCTTGAATTTGGAGGAAGTAAAGATAATAGGGGAGATGTTGCCCGTTTTAATATAAAATAAGCCAATCATTCGTTATGTGATAATTGTACCTTTCGTAACTTAATGATAGTATTATTATCGTTGTTGTAGATTAATGTGCGAAGAGTCGAGTTCAATATGGTTATTTGAAAGATTGAGATGAGGTATGTTAAGGCTAAACCCTTCCTTCATTTTGGCATGGTCTCCTAATTACATGCGTTTGATAACGAGATATAAAGAGAAGTTCATACGTCTGAATTTATGTATATTATCCTAGTCTCATAAGTTACAATATTCTCCCTTATTGAGACTTTATATTCAGTTAATTATTGTCTTCTTCCAGTTAAGAGAGCAGAGGGCATATATATATATATATATATATATATATATATATATATATATACAGTATTCTCACCACCATCGAGCTATAATCGGCGTGCTGGACCCTATTGGGCATCCTCTGATCAGATGGTAAGTTATAACTTCTAAAGAGTATTAATAGAATTGTAGATTAACAACTTCAGTTAGAACTTCTAAAGATATTAATAGAGATACAAACTAACAGCTATAATTAGGGCTTCTAAAGGTATTAACAGGGTCATAGATTCACAACCTAGATTAAAACCTCCAAAAGAGTATTAATCTAAAGTCCATGACTTGAATACTTCTTTCTAAGAGCTTTCAACTTTGTACTAATCTTTTTGGAGAACAAAGCGTGATGTTATACTCAAACAGTAGCAACAGAAGGTTCATTTAAAGTTCATAAGCAAGGTATGGTTTATTCATGAAAGCTTAATGAAGTTCTAGTGACAACATAGACATGTACATGGTTATGGAAGGCAAGCAGAAGTATTGAAGAATCAAGATGAGTGCAGGATCACAAGAACATATATATGGGACATTTAACTGGGAGTCATATTGTTTTAAAATGAAAGTGTTATCATAATCAAGCTAACAGTGTAACTATATGGGCTTCAGGAAAGGGGTAGGGGCATCATCCCTTGGGGAAATCTGTCAAGCATGTCAGGTATAGTGGAACTTGGTTTTAGCATCTTAGCTTAACAAATAGAATACCAGAACCTGCACAAACCTCATGACTTATGTAACGTATGTGGTGACCTTCAAAATACACACAAAGATGGTACAGGAATCTAGTTTGCTCAAAACATGCTTATATAGTGTGATCAAATAGCCATAAGCTCATCAGAGAGTCAATGAACTTATAAGAGTTGACAAAATTATTGAAGCATGCTAGAAAGAGAGGATAAGTTTAGATATCATAAACTGGCTTCACCAAATCAAGATGACAGTCTTATCTTATCACTAAATAGATTCATATTTGTTTAAGTCTTATTTTTCAGGTGTGCTACTACAAATACATGTGATACTTAAGGAAAGTTTGCATCATGAAAACACTTAACCGAACATCAAGGAAATCCAAAAAAAAACAAATATCAGGATAGTTTGAGAGTTATTTGGCTGTTCTTAAGACTTAACAACAGAGATATGTCATCAAATCTTCATTGGAATTATTACATAACTGTAATTTCAATAACTAAAGGAAATTCATGATCTCAGAACCTATTTAACAACCATACCTCATTAATAAGCATATAAAACAGTCAATCATTAATACATTATTAACAAATCACTTAGTAACAGATCAATTCATACTTAGTAATTCAAACAAGCAAAGAAGAACAGGGTTGAGATTTTGCTGATCTCCTTTAGGACAGCAAACCAGACGAGTACTCAAATTAGCCGTTTAGGAAGCCAAAAGCTCAGGCTTTCGATCAGTAACAAACTCAAAGCCAGAAATAAAGAGAGAAGCAGAGATTGAAGTAAATCTCGAACTTCAACCGAGTGTAGTTAGTCATGTTCTTGGTGAGAGCATTTAAGACTGCTATTTATAGTGGCCATTGAGCCTTAGGGTTTCAGCAGTTTCAAACTTGTGAGTGGAGGGTTACGATAAATTGATGATGTTATCATAGTCGGGTAAAATAAAAAAGAACAGAGGGAGAATCGTTAAAGATTTTTACCAGGCGTGTGAAGATCAGGAATGACCGTTGATGAAAAAAATCCGTAGGCTAAGACCTCCAATGTCCAGAGGTCACTGCGTTTGACCTGACCCCTAGACATCGAATAACATGATGAAGATTCTGAAAAATCCTCATGCGTGCTCCGATTTGATGGAGCTTAAGAGAAATCAAGGGATTTAAAGTTGCATTCTTTGTTCTAGGGTTCGGATTTGGGTAATTTTAAATTTTATTGGTGAAACGGGAAAGTCCCAGCGGGAATCACGGATACAGGAGGCAGTAAGGATGAATCTCTGTATAGATTCATGATTTTGCACGAATTTGTGCAAGGTCTTTGATTGATTTGAACTGTGAGGTTGGGAGAAAAGGGAGAAAAAAGGGAAAGGGAGTCGGCTGAGCTTGTGGGGGAAATGATTAGGGTTTCTAAGAGAAGGGTGGTCGTCTCTAGGTTAAGCTTGGGGAATAGGATTTGGGCCGTTGATCTAAAAGATCAACGATCCTAATATTTTGGTGTTAAAACATTTAGTGGAAAATTTTGGTGGCCGTTGGATCCTTATGATCCAAAAGTTAAGATTAAATCTCTGGGTGTTAAATAATTAAAGAGGAAATAGATTTAAAAATCTTGGGCCGTTGTTCTAAGAAACGGACGACCCAAATTAGTTATGTCTGTTTTGTGATTGTGGGAGACGGGTGACGTGGCATAAGCGAATTGGCTTAGAGACAAGGTTGTGGATTGCCAAGGTGGAAAGTGAGGGTGGACTTGGACTCGGTTAATTACATATTGGGCTTGTGTTTGGGTCAAATTTAATTTAGAAAATAGCGAATTTGTGTTTAGGAGTGCAATTGCAATTATAGTTATTTAGTTTTAACCTCTTTGTAATTAATTTAAATAAACTTAATTATTTTCAATAAAATATACTAAAGTTATAATTATCAAATATACTACCGGTTATTGTAATTAATTGCTTATAAAATACTTTGTTTTCTAAATTATAACACTAATTTTGATTTATTAGCATGGTAATCTAATTATTAGGATTTTAATGAATAATTTATTAAATTACTTATAGAGGCCTATGTGATGTGTATAAAAAATAATTTTAATAATCTAGAGATAGAAAGCATGGCATATTTATAATTATAGTTATAACATTGAATTATAAATTTCAAAATCACTAATACTAAATTAATTTTGTAAAAGTAAGTGTTATTGATTGAAAATTGTTTACCTTGAAAATGGTAATTATAATTAGATTTGATTTTGTGGTTCTAAAAATACGTGATTTATTTTTTGCTAGTTGTTAGGTAGTAGATGCTAAGTGTGAGACTAGAAAATAAGATAAGGGCTTGGAGATAGTATGTTGTGCAAACCGAGTGGCCGAGAATCGGGGTCTTGAGCTATCCTATGCTGGGCCTCGAGGTCAAGCTAATAAGCTCGACTGGAGATGGCCGATGAAGGACTAACAGTTCTAAGAACCTTGATGGTGGCTCTTTATGATCAAAGATGAGTAATAAATGAAGAATAGTTAATAGAACACAATAAATGTAAGCAATAAAAATCAAAGGAGAGACAATAGAGAATGTTTTAGTTAGAGAGCAGAGAATGTTCTTGTTCTTGTATCGAATATCATGTATTACAAAATGATAAGGGTCCCCTTTATATAGGTAGGGGAATCCCAACATGGTACATGTGTAATTATTACAAAGAAACGTAGCTGGTACAACTATTCACTAGTCTGGTACAGACTAGTACTACTCTTGCAGGTATTGTCAGCTTTGGTCACGTGCCTTGGGAACTTCCCGCTTGTCCATGGTAGCCACCGATTCGTGCTTCCCCGAGGTTGAGCCAAGGAACCCTTAGGGTTGAACCTCGAGTTGTGCCTCAGGCCTTCCAGGTGAAGCTGCGGAATGTTACAATGAACATAAAATCGGACTCTTCGATTTTAGCCGTATACAGATAGTCCCCGCATTTCTTAGAGTAAAATGATAAGAAATGGTCTTGAATTCTTGCCTCTTCGATACTTCCATCACGACGTTAGTTACGTCCTATCAAGCGATTGACGTGACAAGTAGGGTGTCTAAAGGTCGCTTCCGAGGATGTACCCTCGAAAGTAGTTTAGGCTCTTTAGCTGTTGTTTTTTGCTTCTTTCTTTCTGTGTAAGGATCCCTCGTGGGATTTTGTAAGCGTCACTTATTAATACAACAGTTTCTTCAATTTGATTTTGTCTTGTGCTGGATTCCCTTTTGCCTGTGTTTGCAAAAAATCCAACCGTGTGACTTTATCGATCTGTCCGAACACGGGACTTGGACATAGGAATTCCTCTTTCCCATTCCTCGGACTAAGTCTGGATTGATTTGATACAAACTTAGGCCGCCGGGACTTCCGAGTTTGAATTGAATGAGAGCGGGGCCTCGAATTTCTTCAAAAATAAAGCTTAGCCTTTTTAGTCACCGTTGATAGTCCTCAAGTGAAAGTTCGCTTGATCATCTGAAAATAAGGATAGCCCTAAGGATTTATGAATAGTCCCCGAGTGAGAACTAACTCGAAATCGGGTAGCCCTTGGGCTTATTAATCGAGCGAGCTTTTGCTCGTACTTGAAATAAAGATAGACCTGAGGCTTTATGAATAGTCCCTGAGTGAGAACTGGCTCGAAATCGGGTAACCCCTGGGCTTAAGAATCGGGTGAATGACCAGCGCTTCTAATAGCAGAGATCCTCGAGATCAGGCACCATCTCGAGGCTAGGTTTATGTGGATAGCTCCTTAGAGCTCATCGTTATAGCAACAAAAATCCTCGAGATCGGGCACCATTTCGAGGCTAGGTTGATATGGGAATCTGTGACCTTTCGAGCGTTGTACGACAGCATCATTGCTATGACATGGCCATGAAGTGACCGAGGTGGTCCCGCCGGTACACTTCTCCGAAAGTGACAATGGCCTAGTCAGAATTAATTGGCCTCTAGAGTAGGCGGACAGTCGCCGCTTGCTCTATATATGAGTTTACTTTCCTCTTATTTGAGGATTCCGCTACTTTGAGCAACTATCCTTTTCATAGAGCTCTCCTTCCTTGCACCAGCTCTTTCACCATTTTAATTCGAAGCTTTCGCCTAAGTTCTCATTTCCCTTTTCTTGTTTCACCATAGTTATGGCTGTTACGCCCAAGCCCGTTCATCAAGAAGAGGAGAGTTCCGTCTCTACTTCCCGCTCGGTCGGTGGTACACCGCCGGCGTTCGGTGAGCCAACCTCGAGATGTTTCATTTCAAGGAGGGACTTTTCGTTTGAGAGACCTCCCAATGTTCAGGGCCATTGGGAGCATGCATCGAGGTCCATTTCATCAATAGGAGAAGAACACATCAAGGCAGTGGGGAGAGACTGCGGATGGGGAGAAAAGGTGGTACTGCAGGTACCTTTCCCAGAAGAGAACGTCATGGATCATGTAGAGGGGTTTCTGAACGTATACACGTACCCTTTTATGTTGGGCCCTCTCGATAGAGTCGTGCTTGACTTCTGTCGAAGATATCGGGCTACCCTGGCACAGGTTCACCCGTTGTTCTGGAGGATAGTATCGATGATGAGGTTCTTTGCGGAGGAAGTCGGGCTTGAGTTCACCCTTAACCATCTCATCAGATTGTACTCGCCCTTTTATTAACGAGTCCTGATAACTTTACGATGTCGATCTGCCAGGCCCTTTGTTTCCGACGATGAAGATAAGATGGCGACCAAGGATGGATGAATCGTTTTGTCCGAGTACGGACTGTCGATATTATCACCGTGGAGTTCCTGCCATTTCCTGAGAAATGGAATTTCACACATAAGTGGTACACTTGTACTTTTATTATTTTTGTTCATGGCGGAGGCGAACTCCGTAAAGATGTTTTCCTTTTCTTTATTGCAGCAATCCCGTAGATGCCATACGAGGTCCCTGACCTGGCGGATTGGACTTGGAAGCTGGCAGCTCGCTCGACCCACGATGGGCGTAAGTGGTGAGACCTGTCGAAGGGTAGATGGGAAGAAAAACACCACGGTACGTGCTGTGTGGTTTACTGTCTTTTACGTGTATTGACTCCGTCATCCCAGGCATTGGAGAATTTCCTGAGATGAGACCGTGCCCTCTTGGAGAGGAGGGAGGATCATCGGCTTCGTGGCCGAAGAGTGATAACAAGCGTAAGGAATCCTCTGTGAGCGAGGAGATTTGTAGTGAAGCAGGGTCTACCCGGAGGAGAAAAGGAGACACAACCACTAAGGTAGATCATGTACCTATAAGCCGTCGTGTAGACATTGGCGCAACAGAAGGGAGAAGCCATACATCGATGGCTCGAGCCGAGAGGCCTCCCGGGGCAACTAAGCCTGCAATACCCGAGATTTCTGGCCTCGGAGGAGTAGCTCCTCCTTTGCCACCGATTTCTTCTCCTATCAAAGGTGCTTCGAGGGATGCAGATGTTCTGCCGCCATCGCCTTCTCCCGATAAAGGTACTTCGAGAGATGTAGATGTTCTGTTGCCGTCGTCTTTTCTCATCGAAGGTACTTTGAGGGATGTTCGAGGCCAGGGGTGCCTAAGTCAAGTGGGGTCTCGAGCGACCATATCCCTACCGAGAGCGGTTCGACTGGGGTCGATGAGATCAAGCCAGCAAATGCGCGCTAAACCTTTGAGGAGGCTCAGCGGCTCTGTTCCGAAGTGAGCTCTGGTTTGACTTTGTTGGTTTTTCCGCTTTACATACTCAATTTCTCACTGAGCTTCTTTTCCATAGGCCTTTGACAAGCTCAAGTCTGAGCTGCTTCGCCGTGAAGCTCGGTTGCAGAAAGCCTTGGATGGGGAGAAATCCCTTAGGCTTCTTTGTGATAAAAGGGCAAAGGAGTTGGTATACCTTCGGTACGAGGCGAGTCGAAGTCTGGACTACGAAGACCACCTTGAGAGACAGGTAACCCTTGTTTCGAGGGGATGCATGTTTCTTCCCCTATCCTTGGAGACTAATATTTTGATGCTTCAGTTACAGAGAAAGACAGAGGACCTGGAACGCCTTTGTGGTGAAGTTGGTCAGGCCAAGTATGAGTGTAGCGAGCTAAGGGCTCAGATAGACGCTCAAGTTGTGGCCAAGAAAAATGCTTTGGCCAAGGCTTCTGCCCTCGAGGTGCAACTTCGGAATGCCCGTGAAAACAGTTTGGTCCAAACGAGCAGGACTACAAGGCTCGAGTCTGACCTTTTGGAGATGAAGGCCGAGGTCGTGGACGCCCGGGCTGAAGCTGAAGAGATTCGAGCTAAGGCTAATAAGAAAGTGGTCGTCTATTTAAAAGACACTGCCGATGCTCGAGCTGAGTTGAGAGGGGCTTCCGATTGAGAGAGAAGAAGTAATGAATATGCCCGGTGCAGATCTTGGAGAGAAACCCTCGAGGAGATCCATGCCACAGGCATCGATCTCTTGGAAGAGATAGCACAGGCCAAGGCGGATGAATATGACGCCAATTTCCTCGTATCCGATGCCGAAGATAATGAGGAAGAGGCCGGTGGAGCCGCAGTCCCCGAGGGGAAAGTAGACTAGGATTTTTCTTTTTGATTCTGCGTACAGTGTTCTCAGAGAAATTTGTAAATGAAGCCTCATATTGTTTCACATATACTTATAAAAGGAAGCCTTTCGGTTTCATATTTCATGAATTTCCCTTCGCTTGTGTATGTCCTTCTTTGATTTGAATTTTGACGTTTGTCGATGATTAGCCAGATGGATTGTACTTCGAGGTAAAACCCTTAGGTTTACAAATTGGCCCTGAGGCTTGTTGGGCTGGCCCGTAGGCTCTTACGCACTTGCCCTTAGGCGCTTTTTAGTTAACCGTTTCGGCTTCAGTTTTTGAGTCGGCTTTCGACTCGAGCTCATCGACCCTTAGGTTTTTGAGTTTTAAACTAGCTCTTAGGCTCTGACGCGTTGGGTCGGTACGACCTCTAATATAGACTGGCGCTTAGGCTCTTACGCGTTGGGTCGGTACGACCTCTAATATAGGCTGGCGCTTAGGCTCTTACGCGTTGGGTCGGCACGACCTCTAACATAGGCTGGCGCTTAGGCTCGTACGCGTTGGGTCGGTACAACCTCTAATATAGGCTGGTGCTTAGGCTCTTACACGTTGGATCAGCACGACCTCTAACATAGGCTGCGCTTAGGCTCTTACGTGTTGGGTCGGTACGACCTCTAATATAGGCTGGCGCTTAGGCTCTTACGTGTTGGGCCGGTACGACCTCTAATATAGGCTGGCGCTTAGGCTCTACGCGTTGGGTTGGCACGACCTCTAACATAGGCTGGCGCTTAGGCTCTTACGCGCTGGGTCGGTACGACCTTTAATATGGGCTGGCGCTTAGGCTCTTACGCGTTGGGTCGGTACAACCTCTAATATAGGCTTTATTTTTCCCTTGTTAAAGACTTTTTTGAATTTTTTATGTTCTCCTGACTCTTCGACGGTTCGATAAGAGCCTCGATTATGAGCCGTTATGTAGCGATAAATGAGCACCTCGGGAGGTTTCTCTCGATGGCTGAATTGTTTCGAAGCCTGTTGTTTGGAGCTGACATGATCGAAGCTCTTTTGCTTATGCTGAGGGTAGCCTGATTAACCGGTTCTTTTCGAAGTAATTTGAAGGCCTATGATTTTATGGCGACGGTCGGGCATCCCCGAGTCGCGTTAGATTGGCCGGAGCCTTATGACCGTGGTCATTGTGTTTGGCTGTAGCCTTTTAGTCCCCGAGTGAAGTAGCCTCGGCGTTTATATTGAGGGTATGCCTTTTCTTACAAGTTCGAATATATACCCTTGACTTTGGGATCGGGATTATGCCTTTTATAAGGTCTTATAAATTTGAACATGACTTACTTGAGGTCTTACAGATAGGTTACTCGGTACAAGTATAATTCATGCCTTGCTTGAGGTCTTACAGATAGGTTACTTGGTACAAGTATAATTCATGCTTGGCTTGAGGTCTTACAGATAGGTTACTTGGTACAAGTATAATTCATGCCTGTCTTAAGGTCTTACATATTTGGTATTGCCTTATGGAGGTCTTACACCGTTGATAACACCTCGTGGAGGTCTTACATTTTCTAACATTGCTACGTGGAGGGCTTTCAGGCTCAAGGTCACCCGCATGGGGTCTTATGGCCTCGGGTTCTTGATACCTTGATGGGGTGACTGTCGGCGATAGTCCCCGAGACGTCGAGAGTTTATGGCTCTGGAGCCGTTCTTTGTATATTTTGATGTTGCCTCATTGAGGGCTTACGAGTTTGAAGTTTATGGCCCGAAGGTCTTACGGCTTCAAGTTTTTGATGTCAGTCCCCGAGTGTTCGGGAAATTTCTGGCTCTAGGGTCATTTCTTGTAAAAATAGCAAATTTCTTAGAAACGCAAGGCGTTTCGATGGTAGAAGATATTCCTTTGATTACTTGGTACAAGTATACATGTTTTTGTCCTCGAGGGTTCGATTATTCTATGCGGACATGGCTCATTCGACCGTTTGGCCCGATACATCATTTTCCTATCGAGACCCTTTTTAACTCATCTTGACTTCTCCAGGGAGGTGATCTCCCGGGGGAATGCCCCCCAGTATTCGAGGTTGATTGACAAGAGACCTTGAATACTTGCTAATTTTTCCCCAGGTATCATATATGTTGCCTCATTAAAAACCTTGCCAGCAAACCCCTTCTTGGGATAAAATCCGATCGAAGGAAAAGAGTGCAACGCATGCTTTAAAACCTAAGGTCTTCAAGCTGGAAAGTGCTTCGATTGTTCTAACCGGACTCCTGCACATAGGTTAATGTAAGATGTAAATAAAAAGAGAGACGGTTATACCTTAGTGGAGATGGCGTTTCAAGCCTCGATATACTTCAGCCGCTTGCTCCGTTGACGCGGTACGGTCCTTTGCTCATTTATTCGGGTGCAGCCGAGAATGTAGCTTGTGATTGCTACTTCACTGTTTGCTTATCCTTTGGTTCCTTCGATGTTGGAGGTGTCGATGCTGGTGCCATATCGTGCACCGCGAACATCTCCCTTGCTACATGTTGTTCCCCGTACACAGTTTTTATTCCGTCTTTCGTCGGAAACTTCATCATTTGATGAAGAGTTGATGGTACTGCTCTCATGCATTGCATCCATGGCCTTCAGAGCAAGGCGTTGTACCTCATATCTCTTTCGATGACATGAAATTTGACATTTTGGGTCGTGCCGGCCACGTTGATCGGGAGGGTGATTTCCCCTTTAATTGTCTCGCTCGCCATGTTGAATCCGTTGAGGACTCGAGAGGCGGGCACGATCTGGTCGAGTAGTCCGAGCTGCTCCACCACCCACGACCTGATAATGTTGGCCGAGCTACCTGGATCCACAAGCACGCGCTTAATTTGAAATGTATTTACAAGAAAAGAAATTAGCAATGCATCGTTATGAGGCCGAGACTCGTCACTGAATGTAAGAGCGTCCTCGGGTATGTAACCTCAAGTTCGCTTCTCCCTGGTGATGGATATTTTTGTTCTTTTGACAATGGGTTCCTGCGGGATGTCGATTCCTCTAACGATCATGTGGATGACATGTTGTGGCTCATCTGTTTCATTTTTCCTATTTGCTTCTCTTACCCAAAATTGATTCTTGGCTCGGTCGCTGAGGAACTCTCAGAGGTGCCCTTTGTTGATTAGTCGGGCTACTTCTTCTCGGAGCTGTCTACAATCTTCGGTCCTATGACCGTGGGTGCCGTGAAATTCGTACACCAAGTTAGGGTTCCTTTGTGACGGATCTGATAGTATGGATTTTGGCCACCTAGTGTCTGTGATTTTACCGATATCAGATATGATGTCCGAAACATCAATGCTGAAGTTGTATTCAGACAATCGGGGTGCCTCTGTCGGTCCTGTATATCTGTCGAATCCGGCTCTGCTCATGAGTCCCCGAGGATTCTGACCTCGGTCTTTCCTTCGGTCATTTCGAGGCATGTTACGCCTTGGGGCGTTTCTTTGACCTTCCGTGTATGGTTGATACCTTTCCTTGTTCGGCCTTGGTTCCTTTGCCAAGAGCCTGCTAGGATATACTGAGCCCGAGGGGGCTCCTAGTTGGTCGTCCTCGACCCTAATCTTTGATTTATATCGGTTGTGGACCTCCGACCAAGTTACGACGGGATATTCAACCAAGTTCTGCTTCAGCTGCTTTGAAGCCCACCGAGCTTCATTCATTCAAACCTTGGGTAAAGGCCTGCACTGCCCAGTCGTCGGAGACTGGTGGTAAGTCTATTCGCTCCATTTGAAAGCGAGATACAAACTCCCGTAGCATCTCGTTTTCCCTCTGTTTGATTTTAAAGACGTCGTATTTCCTTGTAGCAACCTTGATGGCACTGGCATGTGCCTTTATAAAAGAATCTACCAGCATGGCAAACGAATCTATCGAATTCGGGGCTAGGTTGTGATACCACATCATGGCCCCTTTTGAAAGTGTTTCTCGGAACTTTTTTAGCAGGACAGATTCAATCTCGTCGTCCTTCAGGTCGTTGCCCTTCACCGCACAAGTGTAAGTAGTGACGTGCTCGTTTGGGTCCGAGGTTCCGTTATACTTCGAAAGGTCGGGCATTCTGAATTTCTTCGGGATGGGCTTTGGAGTAGCATTTTGTGGGAATGGCTTTTGTACGAATTTCTTTGAATCTACACCTTTCAGGATCGGGGGTGCACCCGAAATTTGATCGACCCTTGAATTGTAGGTCTCCACCTTTTTGTCATTGGCTTCTATCTTCTTTTCGCCCTATTCAATCCTCTTTGTGAGGTCCTCGAGCATCTTTATGATAGCGGGGTCGGCTGCTGACTCATTATTGCTTGATCTTTCTGGTACTTGTTCGGCTCGAGGAGCCGTCTCCGGTGCTGCTGTGCTCGGAGTTTTTTGGTGGCTTTGCAGTTGAGCAATCGCCAGCTGCTGTGCCTGTAACATCTCAAAAAATGATGTAAAGGATAACCTCTCGTTCCTCCCGAGCTGGGGTTTTCTGAGCTTCTTGTTGGTTTTCTTGGCGTATACTCCTGTTAGTGTGGGAGCTTATATCGACGTGTTGGGCGTTGCGCGAGACCACATCCACGTAATTAGTTCTGGTGCATCCTCAGGGTTTCGCGGTGGTACACCGATGCTTGGAACAGCTACACCATTCTCTCCATGGTCCTCAGGACCGTTGTTCTCATGTGCATTCACTGAGTTAGACATTTTGACCTGAAATCAAAGATTCTTTGACAAGAAAAAGTGTGAAAGATAACGTGCTTTATTCAGTAAACCAGCACGAAAACAATCACTATTATTTTTAGCCCCACGGTGGGCGCCAAACTTTTTACCTTGAAAATGGTAATTACAATTAGATTTGATTTTGTGGTTCTAAAAATACGTGATTTATTTTTATGCTAGTTGTTAGTCAGTAGATGCTAAGTGTAAAACTAGAAGCTTGGAGATAGTACGTTGTGCGAACCGAGTGGCCGAGAATCGGGGTCTTGAGCTATCCTATGCTGGGCCTCGAGGTCAAGCTAATGAGCTCGACTGGAGATGGCCGATGAAGGACTAACAGTTCTGAGAACCTTGATGGTGGCTCTTTACGATCAATGATGAGTAATAAATGAAGAACAGTTAATAGAACACAACAAATGTAAGCAATAAAAATCAAAGGAGAGACAATGGAGAATGTTTGAGTTAGAGAGAAGAGAATGTTCTTGTTCATGTATCGAATATCATGCATTACAAAATGATAAGGGTACCCTTTATATAGGAAGGGGAGTCCCAACATGGTACTGTGTAATTATTACAAAGAAACGTAGTTGGTACAGCTATTCACTAGTCTGGTTCAGACTAGTACTACTCTTGCAGGTATTGTCAGCTTTGGTCACGTGCCTTGGGAGCTTCCCGCTTATCCACAGTAGCTACCGATTCGTGCTGCCCGAGGTCGAGCCAAGGAACCCTCAGGGTTGAACCTCGAGCTGTGCCTCGGGGCTTCCAGGTGAAGCTACGGAATGTTACAATGAACATAAAATCGGACTCTTCGATTTTAGCCGTATACAAAAATATTTTCAAAATTTTCATTGTAAATTATTAATTATAAATATATTAATTTTAAAAGGGAGGGTCAAAATTGGCCGTCGACAGCTACTAACCTATGTAATAAAAATAAGAAGCTAAAAAAACCAAGAAAACAACAATAATACTAAGATACTACTACTAATAATCTAAAGAGAGGCCCCCACTCCACACTTGAAAAGTACAGTGTCCCTAATGCAAAATTAAACAAAATAGTAAGGGGGGAGGGGGACAAAGACTCCCTAGTCAATCATCGAGGTTGTCTCCCTCGTCGAAGCTCTGTCAGCTTCCTCCCAGTCATCAACCTCATCTCCGAGGTATCTCCAGTGGCATCCTCATCATTGATTGTCGGCTCCTCCTCCTCTTGCACCGAGTGCTCAGGCGTATTGATATCCTCATCAGAAGGTATACCCTATCCCGCACCAAGCCTTGGCAGTCGTTGTGCATGTGCACAACAACATCAACAACAACAACAACAAACTCAGTGTAATCTCAAAAGTGAAATCTGGGGAGAGTAGTGAGTACACAGCTTTATCCCTACCTTGTGCAGGTAGAAAGGTTGTTTATGATAGATCCTTGGCTCCAAGAAAGCATGAAAAATCAAAACAATTGAGTCCGCTCCTCCGGAGTAGCAAGTATACCCCATATCTGCAACTGTAGGTCTAGCATCCCATAAAAATAAGCCATGAAGCTGTCATCACGAGCCTGATGCTGGCGGTGGTCAATGAAGTCCCATCATCCTCATATTTCCCTTGTATACTAGTGATGTCTGTGGCTCGTGGTGCGGCGGGAATCACCATGTCAAACTATGGCTCCTCATCTACCTTCTTATCCCCCAAGTACTGAGTCAACAATGTTTTAAAGAATATCTGGTCAACCTTGCTCCATCTAGTTTGAGCCATTTGATGGTGCATCAACTATCCCAATGTCACAACCCAAACCGGAGGGCCGCGACGGGCAATCGGTGCCTTACTCAACTGAGTGCCAACGTAACATATCTTTCTTGTCATATTATCATGCGTAAATGTGCCAGAAAGGCCGTCATGAGATAACCAGAATTAAACATAAGAGAATACTCGACATAGGACGACCCAAGGGGTGTATCTATAGTTTCGTTGTAGTATATATATATATATATATATATATATATATATATATATATATATATATATATATATATATATATATATATATATAATGCCATTGAGCCACACACGGACTCACAATATCATTATATATATGCATTTGAAAGAGCCATAAAAAGATATCATTAGCTTATCAAAGTAAAGAAGGTCGTTAAACCTCCGAATACGCTATGTGAGTTAACTCGTCAACATTTAACGTCATAAGAAGTAGGAAATACCATCAAAATATAATTCATTAGGAATCAAAGATCAATGATTAACGTATCAGAGATACATCATGGAAGACAATTGATGGTAGGCTAGGAACTCACATTGTTAACTATATTTCGCACTATAATTACTACACTTTGATTATATTTGAACCTAATTGCTAGTACTTTGTAATTATTACATGTGTTATATCGTGTAGATGTTATTTCAAGTGGAGAAACAAGTTTGGAGATAAAATAGATGATTTGGAGTTTTGAAGTCTCAGTAGAAGCCCAAAGAATTAAGCCAAGATCATGTTCGGGGTTCGAGGACCAAGTCTGGATATCAAAAAATGAGAAGAGAAATTTATTATGAGAAAATTGCAGTACCACACCACGGGGCGCGCCGCAGGGTGCAAGGTGGTAGTGCAAAATTATTGCAAAGTGAAAAATTGCAGCTCTCTGATAAAAGCCACAGGCACGGCGCATGGGACAAGGTGTGGTGCGCCGCGCCTGTACAAAATTCTCAGAGTAGTTCCCCACTTTGGGTTGGAAATGGTAGTTCCGTCTGGACCCACTTCTAAATGGTATAAATACACCGAAAACACGTTATTGAATGGACTTTGGACCTACGGAAGATTGGAGGAGCATTGGAGACTCAAAGCACAAGGATCCATCATTCTTTCCTCAACTCAACACCCAAGTTTGGATTGAATTCATGTTTTCTTATTCTTTAACTCTATTTGTGATGACTTTCTCCATGATTATGGAGTAGTTTACTTTACGGTTTGACGGATATGATATTTTGATTGATATTCGTGAATTTTAACTCTAGTTATTTGCATGAACTCATTTATGGAGCTTTGAATTGATTGCAACTATATTCACCAGCTTATTTAATTGAAAGAGGAATATTTTGATGATTACACATTATTTTGTTTAGTTTAATTCAGTGATTCTTTTAAGTAATTGAAAGAGCCTGTTGAGTTGTTGATTAAATGAAGATAGAAGAATATTTGAGAGACATTTTTCTAAAGACTAGCGTGTTCTTGCATATTGTCACACTGCTTTATATTAGTTCTCCTCGTAGAGTTAAGATTTAATCGAGAGAGGAGTCTTGGCTACACGTTTGAACTAATCATCGAGTGAACTTGTGAGAATCATTAGAACAATTGAGTGGATTGAACTAGAGTTAGATCCCAAATAGCTATCTTGCACCTATTTCTCCCATTGATTATTTTGGTGTTGCTCAACTCTTGTCTTTCTATGATAAATTTTTAATTGCTTTAGTTTTCATAGTTAATTTTAGTTATTAATCATCCCAACCAAAGTCTTAATCGTCCTGAATAGCATTAAGCCAGAAATTATTTAAATCCAATCCATGTGGAAACTATAATTAAACTATACTATATTTGGCTAGCGAGCATCAATTTCGTGTTGTGTTTTGCGCTCGTCAACAATGAACATGAGCTTCTATACTACTATGAGTAGAGTTATTTATGAATATCATTCGCTTACATTTCGTTCGTTTATAATCATGGCAAAAGAAAGAAAGAAGGTGCCTTAACATTCCTTTATCGTTTACTTAAGGACTCAATGTATATCTTCTCGAAGACTTCAATCTACATTAAGACATTAAAACTTGTAGTTAATGTCATACAAGGACTTATAAACATGCTTCTAAGCTAGTAGGTCACTTATAGAAAATCGGACAACATTTCCCCTATAACTTTCACTTTCATCCAATTCCAAACAACATCAACAACAGCCAAAGCAATATCAATAACAACATAGTTCAGCTATACTTATCAATAACAAGCATACAACATCATTAACAAGACTATTATTCAACACGTCAAACGACAAGCTAGGATTGGAACCCATTCAAACCATTATACCCCTTTTTGATCTTAACGTCAACCTACAACATAACCATCATATTACCAAACATATTCTTATAACTTTTCATCCTTATATCCATCTTTAACAACACATTTCCAGCCCAGTAAGAGTTAACAACAACAACAACAAGAACAACTTTTTGGTCCTATATAACCATTCCTTCTTCTAGCTTGTAATAACATCTTCATAACCAACACTTAGACAAGCAATGTAAGGCCCCGTAAAAGTTTGCCAAGAATTTAAGTTTTTATGGTGACAAGGTAAGCTAATGTGCCACAATACGGATTTTTGGATTATGCAATGCATCATGGAGTTGGTACAAGAATTTGTAGAAAATGACAATTCTGTGGTCGATTATGCTATAGCGGGTTTGTTGCGCTGACCCGGGAATCACCACGGAATGATTCAGAAGCAACTCAAAATATGAAGACCATTTTGTGGCCATTTTGCTACCCGCAGATCCATTTTGTTACCGCAAAATTGCATCGCGAATCTGACCAGGCCGAACCCAGAATTTGAAGACCATTTTGTAGCCATTCTGTCGGCCGCAGTTCTTCTACCGCGGAATTGCATCACATAATTGACATACCATTTTGTGTCCATTCTGCTGGCCACAGATCTGTTCTGCTACCACGAAATTGTATCACATAATTGACATCGGGGAGTTATTTTTAAAAAATTTCTAATCCGACTCTATTTTGATATAAGGCCTTAGGGGATCATTTTATAAGTCATAGCTTGATGTTTAAGAGTAAGGATATCAATTTAGAGAGAGAGAGAGAGAGAGAGAGAGAGAGAGGGAGGGAGAAGCTCTAACAATTCAACTCTCCAATTCTTGCTCAAATCTTGGGAATTTCCGAGAAAAACTCACATGACCTTCTACTTACAAGGTAAGACTTCATCCCTAGATTTTATGAAATTTTTAATGGCTTTAAGTAGGGTTTTATCATGGTGGGGCTTGTGGGATGGTGATTGGAAGACATAAGCCCTCAATCTCGAATTTTGGAGTATGTGAAGACTAGGAAATATGGTTTTGGTGGGTTTGAAGCAAATGGTTGGGCATGCATGTGACCAATGATGGTTGATGGGTGATGTAAGGATATTGTATATTGGTTGGATGCTTTAAAATTCATGGGGGGGGGGGGGGTAGAGGAATTTCAGTTATGGGATCTTGTAGTCAATTTCGCATATTAGGTGTTTGATGAAATGTCAGAAAGGTCTAAATCTAAGAACACCTTCCTAGTTATGGTTAAATTTAGTTTTTTTTCTATAGATTGAGGTTGCTAGGAGTGTGGGACATTGTAGTAACTCTAAGGGAAAGCTTAATTGAGGAGGTATGTTGGCCAAACCCCCTTTCTAGAATTGGAATCCATGAGTTCCTCGTAAGTTCCAAATGTGGTTGTTTAAAATTCTATTCCTACTGTTCCAAATTGCTTCAATGATTGATATGCTTAAATTTTTATGTGCTCAAGTCATTTCCAAATTGCCCCTATCATGTTATACCCCCCTCCGTAGGAAAATGTCCAAATACGGTTGTTGTAACTAATGCATAGGATTTGAATCCATGTTTCCATTGTAAATCACCATGCTCTCCTTTGTAAGTGTTTCCAACATGTTTGAGTTCATACATACTCACAAGTTAAAGCTAAAGACATCATGCTCCCCTTTGGGGAACAGTATTCCAAGAATAATGATGTATTAATCGCTTAAGATTCTAACTTGTGTTTCAATTGCCAATCATTATGCTCAACTCTTTGAAAGAAATTCAACATGATTAAGTCACACACTACTAATGAATTAAAGCTATGATTTTCGGAATATCTATATATTGGTGTTTACGATAATGATCATTGGATGTAAAGAAATGGAAGTGTGAAATATGAAGTGCGGCCATCGTGCCATGAATGAAGAACATTACGTATGGCCAAGAGTGCCAACAAAATGAAGATGTTATGATTGGTTAAAAGTGCTAATGAAGCGATAAATTTATATTTCTATTTCCATTATCCTAAATAAATAAATAAATATTTTTGGGAGTATTATTAGCGAAACGAGGAAGGTTGGATTGTTAAGGCCCACACACGAAACTACATGTGATGGTGTAGAAGTTGATTGAGGGGTAAATACCCGTGCTGATGTGTTGAGATTATTTCTCTTAATTGGGATGAGATTGATTTGTTGAGATTATTCCCCTTAATTTTGATGAGATGATTGCTAGCAGAAGACGATGTCGACCCACACGATATTGTGGTGAGACGGCTTAGCCGATCGGTCTAGATCAGACTCCATGCTATAAGCACGGTGGTGTATCGGTGCTGATGATCTCTCAACCAAAATTGTTAATAATTAATTGGAATTGGTTGTGTTTTAACTTGGCATTTGGTATTACTTGAGTTTCTTATTGATTCCATGTTTCTCTCCTTTTATGTTAGTACCCTACTCCACGAGAGGGTATTTAGTTTTACATACTAGTACTATTCCATATGTACTAACGTCCCTTTTGTTGGGAGCGTTGCATCTTTAATGGATGCACGTGGTTCCTCAGCAGGCGGCTTTGGTCCCCGTTAGTATCTTACCCTCTTCTCAGCTGGTTTAGTGAGCCCTATTCTACTCGGGGGCCTTATGTCACTTGATATTGTACATTGTGTTTTGAGGTATAGCCGGGGCCTAGTCACCGGCACTTTCATACTACTCTTATGTTTCACTTAGAGGCTCCGTAGACATGATGAGGGTGGTGTTTGATTTGGGGTAATGAACTAGAAATGTTGTAGTTTTCAAACATGTTTCCTCTCGTAACTATGAACTTGTAATATTTCGAAATTTGTAAATGAGGCTTCTATAAGTAAGGGAAAAGGATGTGGTACACTTTACTCTTCATATGTCTAATTTTTGTTACTGATTCTTAAATTGCTCATGGGTAAGGTCAGGTAGAAAGCATAAAGCAGGCTTGCTTGACTGGGGTATCTTGGTTGAGCACCGGTCGGGCTCCCCAAGGTCGAGACGTGATAAGCTTGGTATCATCGTCTAAGGTTTAAAGTATCCTCGGATGTCTCAGAGCCGTGTCTAGTAGAATCCTTCTTATCCGTGTTTTATCGACCACATATATAATTAGGAGGCTACTTGGACATTAGGGAATGCCACCCTTCTTTGATATTCTAGATCGTGCGATAGAGCTCAAGATAGGAAGCTAATTTCCTATCATGTCTCCTTTTCCATATGAGTAGTCCTCGAGTTAGAAGCAGTGAGGAGGGAGTGACCCTGTTATTGAATCTAGGGGAGATTGCACGAGAGTTCATTGGGAGAATGGGTCGATCCATGGAGGGACTGGAAGCACTAGTTGTTAGGGGAAATGCCCTTGTTCCCCTTAATGTCACCACGCCACCGGATCATGTGGTGCGAGCACCTATGAAATAGAAGAGGGTTGTTTGTACCAATAAGCCGGAATGTCTGATTTATAAGAAGCACCACCTGGGGATATGCTGGATGACTCTTGAAATATGTTATAGTTATGGAAGGAGGGGTTAAAAGGAGGACAAATGCCCCAGGCTGGGTACCCCCAGCCAGGTCTGCCGGGTGTGCGGAAAGGAACATTTGGCACCATGTTGCAAGTATGCTCAGGAGCGTTTTAGAGGCAGCAGGCTTGGGCCATTGCAAAGGCCCACACAGCAAGACGGTAAAAAAATTGTTAAACCTCCCGTGATGAAGGCCAAAAGGAAGGGTAGGGTGGATGCTCGTAGTGTAAGCAAAATAGATGGTACCAAAGATCTCACCAGTGAGATAATAAGACTAGAAGATTTTATCCTTCTTGCGAGAAGTGTAGGAGGTGTCATTCGGGGGTTATGCCGCTATCGTACCAATGCATGTTATGGGTGTGGAGTCGAGGGGCATCAGTTAAGGCACTGCCCTAGCAACCTAAGGTCACCAAGTAAGTCACTCATTAGTTCATCATTATGAACACCACATAATTTTCCTAGTCGTATATGCGCTTTTATATTGAAGAGCCAACATAAACATGATCTTGACACGACATTGACTCACCAAACATCACATGCACCTACTTTTTGAACGAGACGCATTATTCATGGAGCCTCTTTACCACAATTCTCTTATCTATAATGATTTCGTTGAATCGAGTTATAACCCTAGGTTAATACTTTTAACTTGCTTCTCCCAATTCTCAACAAAGGTCATTTCTTGACAAGTTTCTTATGGGATTCTCTATTTTAAATGAATAACATCTTTTGTCTTGTGCACGTACCCTTCTAGCATTAACCTACATGACATAAAGTCAAATGTAAAGCAACCTTGTGTTGAGACCTGTCTTAACCGACTCTCTCTCTCTCTCTCTCTCTCTCTCTCTCTCTCTCTCTCTCTCTTGTGTATGTGGCTCAGAGTATTTAAGGAATCATTACTCCTTTTATGAACATTACTGTAAGGCCCCGTAAAATTTTACCTAGATCCTGGGATTTCGTGGTGCTGAGGTAGGCTAATGTATTTCCGCAATACAGACTTTTTGGGTTGTGCAATGCGTTGGGGAATTGGAGGAAAAATTGTTGCAGAAAATGATGTTTCTGCGGTCCGTTACGCGATCGCAGAACTACTCCGCGGACCACAGATCCACCGCAGAGTGGAGCAGAAAAATGGTCCATTTTTGGAGGTCGTTTTACGGTCAACTATGCGACCGCATAATCATTTTGCGGGTCGCACATCCGTCGCAGAACTAACATGAGAATATTCTGGAGGGAGATTTTACGGTGCATTGTGAGACCGCATAAATGTTCTGTAGGCCATAGAACGGTCGTAGACTTGACCAGGCCTGCCTAGTTTTAGGACCATTTTTGCGGTCCCCTTTGTGGACTGCATATTTGTTTTGCAGTCCGGCCTGTGATCGTAGACTCGATTTTGTAGGCTTAAATTTGGGAAATCTTACCCGACCCCATTTTTATTAAATGACCTTGGGGGCTAAGGTTCTAGCTGATGTTTTAGAGAGAGGGGAGTTCTCTAGAAAGAGAGGAGGAATACCCAAGCACTTTGTTCATCAATCCTTGCTCGATCCTTTGAGAATTCACAAGGAAAACTTGCCAAATTGTCTATTAAAGAGGTAAGGTTCTAGCCCTAACTTTCTATTCGAATTTGGGATAGAAGATGGGTAATGGGTAGTGTGATTCTTGGGAATGGGAGTTGTTCTTGTGCATGCATGTACCAATATGGATGGTGGGGAGGTAATCTAACTAATATGGGTAAGCTCTTGGTGTTGGATTGGTTGTGGAGTGAAGGAGACCTTGTAGAAGAACCTTGTAGTCAAATTTGCACACATAGTGTTTGATGAAATGCTTAAATGAGTTGAACCCTTGAACTTCTTCCTAATTATGGTTCGATTTTGTCGTCTCTATAATAGATTGAAGTCGCTAGGATTTCTGGAACGTAGTAGTAAATTAAGGAAAGCTCAAGTGAGGTATGTTGGCTAAACTTCTCTCGTAGAATCGAATTCCATGATATTCCCATAAGTTGCAATTATGATTGGCTCAAGTTCCTCTTTTTCATGTTCCGAGTCCTTCCTAGCAATTTTTATTATTTTAAAATAAGTGTTGTGTTGAAAGATGTATGTACTCAAAATGTGTGAAGGTAACAAACCCAATCAACAAGTTATCAAGTAGCTTGAAGCTTCAATGACGGCCCTACCACACGTGGCATTTCTCCACGCCTTTTATCCTTACAAACTCCATAAATCAGCAGCACAATAGGCCCACAGGAGTGGACTACAACACAGTCCACTAAAAGTGGAATTAATCGAACTCACGGCTTTCGATCACCGTCCCGTGAGTTCTAACTATTAGGAAACGAATTTATCAACCTTCCTTGATATTTAAAAAGTTTAAATACAGAAAGTAGGTGTTTTCTTAACCATGGAGTACCTTCCAAAGCTGAAACAACAAAAAAAAGAGAGGCGGTATAATGATGCTTACGTCGTAGGGATCGTTCTAGTGTTATCGCTCCTCGATTTCATACCCGGGATGTTAATCTTTATTGAAACCCTCATAGAGAGCTTAAGGATAGGTTTAGGGTGTTCTCTGGTCGTTTTCTATGAAAAAACGAAGAGAAAGATGACTTAAGACCTATATATATAAACTTTTAAAAAGTCAAAGAGTTACTAGCTTGGCACCCTAGCATTGGCCCATCTTCAGTCACTTATATCTTTTTATCCGGATGTCGTATGAATAAACAGTTAAGAGTGTTGGAAACTAGATTCCAAGACATTCAACTTAATATATAATATGTCCCAAAAAGACCACATATAACACACGAAATGTATTGCTCAAAAAAGGCAAATCCATAGTCGGTTTTTCCGCAACTTAAATCCAATTTTTTCCCAAGCTTTATATTTTATATCCAAACATCATATAGTCATATTATGACTTTAGAATCATTTAAATCATGATTAACAAGTATCATATTCATTATACATCACCTCGGGACGCACATGGTGCAACAATCTCCCCCCCCCCCCCCCCTAGAAACATTCATCCTTGAATGTTTAACTCCCAGATATCTATAGAAATTTTTGCAAAGTTTCTTCTGTAACGGTACTACTACCAACTTGTCATGCAGCAAACCCAACAATACAAAGTAACATGAGGCCACAATCACCAATAACACCAATGGCCTCACACGACCAATGACAATAATTTAACATAAGAATCCAGTACCATATACGTACCCAAAGGCTGTGATGTCTCAGCCCAATCCTCCTCCGGAAGCAGAAACAAGTAAGGATACCTAGACTTCATGTCTTCTTCAGCTTCCCAAGTCATATCCTCCACATTCTTGTTTCTCCAAAGTACTTTGACAGAAGCTATGTCCTTAGTTCTCATTCTCCTAACTTGTCTATCTAGTATAGCGATGGGATCTTACTCATATGATAGCTGCTTTGTGACCTGAACATCTTCAACTGGAACGACTCTAGAAGGATCTCCAATAAACTTATGGATCATAGACATATGAAAGACTGGATGTACAGACTCCAAGTTGGAAGGCAGGTCTAACTCATATGCTACCTGGCCTACTCTGCGTATAATCTTCTAAGGTCCAATGTATCGAGGGCTAAGCTTTCTTTTCTTACCGAATCTTATAACGCCTTTCATCAGTGATACCTTTAAGAATGACCAATCGTCTACCTGAAACTCCAAGTCTCGTCGTCGATTATCTGCATAGGACTATTGACGACTCCCCAATCTATGTGGTAAAAATCCTCTCAAAAATCGCCCAAAAATGAGCTCCCCTACTCAAAATGTGAATAAATGAACAAACCCTCCAAATATATGGAACCTGCCCAAGGCACTACTGCGAACCAGTAGCCGCTTCTATAGAAAAATCACTTAATGCACGACCACTCGTACCTGCGGACCAAGTTCTGCTTCTGCGACATTGTAGGTGAGACGCTTTCTCGCTTCTGCGGAAAACCCAACCAAGCTGCCATTCAGCTCCTGTGCAACATTTTCCGTTTCTGCACTCCCGCAGATGCGCTTCACATTCCGCATCTGCGATGTTCTCCCCAGCCTAGCCTTTCGCTTCTGCATCAAACAACCGCATCTACGCCCTCGCAGATGCGTCCCCTACACCGCATCTACAGACACAACCCTTCTCTTCTTCGCAGGTGTGTCCATGACCTTCCTTCTACGACCACCGCACCTGCGTAAAACCAACCACAAGTGCGCAACATGAGTACCAACAGCAACCACCAACCACACATGAAGGGAAAATGGTCCGAAACTCACCCAAGCCCCTCGGGACCCCGTTCGAACATTCCAACAACTTCCAAAACATAACACGGACCTACTCGCGGCCACAACATAAAAACCACGAATCGCACCTCAAATCAAACTTGATGAACTTTTGAACTTACAACTTCAAAACTCGTGCCGAATCATATCAAATCAACTCGGAATGATATCAAATTTTGTAGACAAGTTCAAAACGACATAACGAACCTATTTCAACTCCCGGAACTAGAATCTGAACCCGATATCATCAAATCCAACTCCAGGTCAAACTTATGAACTTTCCCAAAGCTTCAAATTGCCAAGTTTCGTCAAATAGTGCTTAAACCTTCTAGGAACATCCAAATGCAAATCCGGGCACACGCCTAAGTCCAAAATTACCATCCGAACCTAATGGAACAATCAAAACTATGATCCGTGGTCAAATACACAAAAGTCAAACTTGGTCAACTCTTCCAACTTAAAACTTCATATTTTAGAATCATTCTTCCAAATCAATCTCGCATCACATGAAAACTGGAACCGACAATACACACAAGTCCTAATATAATTTAAAAGAAGAATCTATGTTAAATTTTATTAATTTTGGCCAAGATCATGTTTTAGAGCTCAAGTCCAAACATACGGACTTATTTTTAAAAAGTGCAAGAAGTCCAAGAAGCTCAAGATTGATATCAAGAAGCCAAGATTCTTTCCTTCTTTGAAAAGAATTTATTTTATTCTTTTTAGAATAAGGATTTTCCTTTTAGTAAGATTCTAGTTTCTTTTCCTTGTAGAAGGGATTTTACTTTCCTTGTCTTTAGTTATTTTATTTCCTTATTAGAATAGGAATTATAGTCATCAAAGAAGAGACTATAGGCCTATATAAAGGGTTCTCTTGCCTTGTAGAATGCAATTCACGTTTTAGAGGCTTGCCTTAGTTTTACAATAGAGTATTTTTCTCTATTTTGTCTTCTTTATCCTTGTTTTTGGTTCCAAGCAAGGTGGTGATAGTATTTATCTTGTTTTCAATTGCGTGTGGTATTTCTTTATCACGTTAATTGATTCCAAGTGGTGACTTTAGGAACTTGTTTAGTTCTTGATCTTTTAAGAACACATTTCATGATCTAAATTCGTTCTTTTGATATCATAGAATCATAACTTTCATTCAACTGGTGCAGTATCAATATTTACTTATTTTGAACGAGTAAATATTCTTTCTTATAGTTCAGATCGTCATCTTCCACTTTGTTTTTGAATCATCAGATTCTGAGTCCTAAAACTTGAGACACGTTGTTTCTTGAAATCGACGCACGAACCACGTTTTCGTTTCAAGATCTTGATCCTGGTCGGTTGGTTCTTTGTTAACTTGAAGATTCACATCAATTTGGTAATAGAGCTATAATCTACAAGGCCTAGGTTGACGAATTTATCATGGCCAATATTCAACCAAGAGGAAGATCCTTGGTTCAAGAAGATGAAGAAACAAGACAACATGAATCTCTTTTCCACACTAGATGTACCTCCCATGGAAAAGTTTGTTCGTTGATTATTGATCGTGGGTGTCACGCCCCAAAAATCGAGGAGCGCGACCGGCGCTCAACCGAGTAAACCCGACTGAGAGCCAGTAAGGTTTCATTCTACCCAAACTAATTCATGAAAAAAGAGGAGACGAACTCCATTAATCATACTTTGTAAATATTTCATTAACAACTTCCATTTTGTTTCCATTAGCCGTTTCAACCGTAATATCAAAAATCTGACAGTTTTTATAGATATGAAGAAAAACATATTTGCCAAATTATTTACCATGAAAATGGTAACAACAATTAAATTTGATTGTGGGACTCTAAAAATACGTGATCTATTTTTATTCCGGTTACTAAGTAGTTGATGCTACGTATGTGAGACTTAGAAACGAAATAAGAGCTAAGGATAAGGTGATGGTCAAACCGATAGGTTAGCAATTGGGCCTCGAGCTTGTCGATTCGGGGTCCTCGAGGTCGATTCTGGGGCTCGACTGTGGGCTATCGAAGGTAATCGAAGTATGACTAACAGTTATAATAAAATCAAAGAAGGCTCTTTATGGCCAATGATAAGCAATAAATGATGAACAATAATGAAGATAATAAATGGGAGCAATAATATCAAGAGAATATGTAAGAGAGCAGAGAGAATGTTGTCTTATATTTCTTGTGGAGCAGCTGAAGCAACAGATCCTTTTCTAAATGGCAAGGACTCCCTTTATATAGGAGGAAATCCCCACATAGTACAAAATACATTAATTACATAGATATGGGGATGAGACGGCTGAATGACGCCCTAATTTGGGTTTAAAGTAGCCCACTAGAATTTGTCAGTCCTAGCCATGTGCCTTAGGAACTCCCCTTTTTTCCGATATAGCCATTGGTCTGCATGGCTCTGAGGTCGAGCATCGATAGTCCTCGAAGGTGAACGTCGACCCCGGTCTCGAGCCTTGGGAAGTATGTTCGTGGGGCATCATAATGACGGGGAAATTGGACCCCCTGATTTTACCATGCACAGATAGTCTCCGCGTTTCTTAGAGTGAAAGTGATAAGAAACGACCTTGAATTTCTGCCCCCTCTGATACTTTTGTAGCGATGGCAGTCATAAGGTTCCAAAAGAAGACGCACACGCAGCCCTAAAGGTCTTTGCATTGATTATGGCAGTTAGCTGTCTCTTGGCCTCCTTCAACGTGCACGCGGGGTTTCTATAATTACTCTCCTTCTCGTTCTTTATAACTCACTATATTCCCATCCCCTAGAAAAGATTCCTTCTGCCTTTACTTTCGTTCTTTCTTAGGAACGCAGCTCCCCTTTTTCTTCCGGAATTTTCTAGAAATGGCGAAAACTTCCGCCTCTACTTCTCAGGAGAATGTGGCCTCATCCTCTCCGCTTTTATCTCAAGGTGAAGCGGGCATACCTCCATGTGCTGAGGAATATGTCCCAGCATTTTTTGCGATGGCTTCTGATTTCAAGGTCGAGAGGCCTTCCTCGAAGTCGGGGCGTCGTGAGCCTGTGACTTAGTATATTAGCTCGATAACAGACATCGGAAGAGTGAGAGCTGATTGTCGCTGGGGGACGTTGTGCTTGTGGAGATCCCTGCTTAAGAGGAAGATATTACGACACATAAAGCTGATTTTCTCAGTGTGTATACTTACCCATTTACCCTAGGGTCGATGGGGCCATCTTCGCCCCCGATCGATCCCGTGATTCTCGACTTCTGCCAACGGTATCAAGTGACCCCTGGCCAAATTCATCTTTCATTCTGGCGTGTTGTTTATATGATCAGGCACTATGTAAACATGATCAAGGAGACGCCCTTCACCCTCGATCATCTGATTAGGATGTACAGCCCCCGTCTCTTCCGCGGGGGTCTAATCAAGCTCCGCTGCCGAGCCCCGAGGGCCCTCTTCGCCTGTACCGAGGAGTTCGGGAATGGGGGATGGATAAGCCGATTTGTCCGAGTAAGGACTTCTCACCTAATCCTGGCGAAAATGATGCCATTCCCCGAGAGGTGGAATGTGGAACGTAAGTGGACACATTATCTTGCATTCCCTCGCTTCTCTTTGACAACGTTCTTCCAGGTACTTAATTTTTCTTGCCAATGCAGCCGCAGCAATTTACCCTGGCGCGATTTCGGACCTCCCAAATTGGGTCGGCCGTCTGGACTTGATATGCCCTTATGCTAAGTAGGTGTGGCGTGATCTATCCCAAGCTCGGTGGAAAACTAAGGATCATGGTGAGACTCTACCCCTGTTGTCACATTTTTCGATCTAAATCGCTATTAGCAGCGTTCTCGCTCCCTGCGCTTACTTCTTGCATTTGTGTAGGTCTGGGGAAAGTCCCTTTGATGAAGGGAGCATTGCCTGGCGGGGAGGGTGCTTTGGTACCCGAGGAAGGGAAAAAAAGGCGAAGGGAGTCATCGGACGGACCTTCGGAATCCAAGAAGATTAAGGCGGAAGAAGTTAAGTCCGACCTGGCAACTCTAACTCCAGAATCGGCGAGAAACCCTCGAGTTGAAGGTGAGGGGGAAAATAGCTTTTCGACAGCGCCCGAGGGAGTGATAAACCTGGCCGATCCTTGGGCCGTAGAGATAGTGGCTTCCGAGTCGGAGTCTGATGTCGTTGCGATCCAGCTTTATAGCGGAGGGACAAATGAGGGAGTATCGGGTGTTGCCCCCGAGTTGGCCGATGTCCAGGGTTCCCCTCGGGCAGGGGTGCCTTCGGTAGGTGGTTCGGAGGGGCCTAGTTCTGGAGCCCTGAATGGACAAGGGATGGTCCTGATTGACCCTGCTAGTGCCGTGGTCATGATTGATTCCCTTCAGGAAACGACCCTACCTCCTAAGGGAGTGCAAGATGCCCCGAGCGAAGAACCTTCCGATGCGGGGAGACCTATCAAAGGCGAATATGCGCTCGAAAGGCTTCCAACCGTTCCCGAGGAAACCCCTGAGATTGATGCTTCACTCGTCTTTGGTGAGATGGGCAAGCTTTGCGAGCAGGTAATTTGTGCGAATCCTGTCTGCCGCTCTGGCCTCGGTTGTTCTGACCTTTGCCTTTCTAACTTGTCTTTTTTCGTGGCTTCAGGCCAAGGCACTTTATAGTCAGACTTTCACCCGGTATCGGGATGAGGTGACCCATCATGGCGCAAGAAGACTCACCTTACTGAACAGGTTATTTAGTGCCTGTTTTTCCGTTATCTGAATGTTTTGCCAGATCCCAATGTTTTAACATCTTGGATCTGATTCCTGGAGTTTGAGAAGGAAAGTGCCCTGCTGAGGGAGGAGCTTCGGGCCAGAGACTGAAGTCTCCGAACTCAAATGGCATGTGAGGGAGATAACTTTCGAGAGGGATGCCCTCCAGGAGAAGGTGACCTTAGTCGGGCATCAGCTTAGTGACGCGAGGGAGGATAGTGACAAGTACAGAGGTCTCCATTATGAGCTAGTAGCTGCTTTATCCAGGATCAAAACTGAAGCCGAGGCGCTTATATCTTTGCATAGAGAGGATGCCATTGCGACGAGGGCTCAAATCGGGAGGGCGCCTGAGGGGGCCGATCCGAAGTTGACATGAGCTGTGGAGCGTGCTCGATTGGGATTTCAGAGGCATTCTTTTGGGGACGTACATACGGGAGAAATCATTCTGCCTGCCGAGCTCGGGAGGGTGAAGACCCCAGAGAGGAAAGATGCTGACTTGCTTGCTTTCGGAGGCGTGCCGGGTAGTGGCTCAAGAGGTAATAAAAATGAAGGCGGAGCCCTCGGAGGGGAAGAGGCCATCGAGAAGGGGCCACTAAAGGACCCGTATTGTTGGGGTGCGACCCTCGGTGAAGCCATCGAAGATGCAGGCTCGATGATAGATTAGGATTTTGCTTGCTTCTCTCCTTGAAAGGGTTTTCCAATATTTGTAAACATCCCCCCTTGTGGGCCATAAGAAGGCTTTTTGTTTCCTACCCCTTCTTTCCATTTTGTTTTTCGGAAATACTATGTGATGTATTTTGACTTTCGACCCGAGGTCCCAAGTCTCGGGTTAGACCCTCGGTCCTGGTTTTTTCATGCATCCGGCCGGCATGACCTTTGATCTTAGCGCTGGTGACAGCGACTCGTACGTATTGGGTCGGTACGCCCTCTTGGCGTAAGTTGTCATTTGACCTCTGATGCTTTTCGTTCTTAGGAATTCTTAGTTAACTGTTCCGGGTTCAGTCTCCGAGTCGGATTTCCACTCAAGCTCATTAGTCCCCCAAGTTTTTGATTTGTGTTGGCTGGCGATAATGACTATTACGCCTTGGGCCGATGCGGCCTTTTATGCGGGCTGGCGACAATGGCTCTTACAGCTTGCCCTTAGGCATATGTAGTTAACTTTTTTGGGCTCAGTCTCCGAGTCGGGTTTCGACTCGAGCTCATTCGACCCTCAAGTTTTGGATTGGTGTTGGCTGGCAACAATGGCTCTTACGCCTTGGGCCGATGCGGCCTTTTATGCGGGCTGGCGACAATGGCTCTTATGCCTTGCCCTTAGGCATGTGTAGTCAACTATTTTGGGTTCAGTCTTCGAGTCGGGCTTCGACTCGAGCTCATTCGACCCTCAAGGTTTTGATCTATGTGGGCTGGCGACAATGGCTCTTACGCCTCAAGTCGATGCGACCTTTTATGTGGGCTGGCGATAATGACTCTTACGCCTTGGGTCGAAGAGACCTTTTATAGGCTTTGGCTTTCCCTCGTTAAGGACTTTTGAAATAGTTTTTGCCTGACTCTTCAACGGTTCGAGAAGAACCTCGATTACGAATCATTATGTGGTGATGATAGAGCACCTCGGGAGGTTTGGCTCGGGGGCTGAGTATCTCGAAGCCTGTGATTTGGAGCTGACATGGTTGAAGCTCTTTTGCCTATGTCGAGGGTAGCCTGTTTAACCGTTTCTTTTCGAAGTAGATTCGAAGTAATTGAAGGCCTGTGATTTTATAGCGACGGTCGGGCGTCCCCGAGTCGCGTTAGTTTGGTTGGTACAGCCTTATGACCGTAGTTATTTGGCTTGGCCGGAGCCATTTTTGATCCCGAGTGAATTAGTTTGGGCGTCTATATCAAGGGTATGCCTTTTAGGGGTCTTACAAGTTCGATATATAGCCTAAACTTTGAGATCTGGTTTATGCTTTTAGTAAGGTCTTACAAAGTTTTCATGCCTTTGAGGTCTTACAGTTTTTAGATACTTGGTACAAGTATGGTTCATGCCTTGCTTGAGGTCTTACAAATATTGCCAGATGGTACAAGTATGGTTCATGACTTGCTTGAGGTCTTACAAATATTGCCATTTGGTATAAGTGTGGTTCATGCCTTGCTTGAGGTCTACAGATGCTGTTGTTGCCTTTCGTAACTCTTGCGAGACCGAGCCTGCGCGCTCGGGGTCTTATGGCTTCAGGTTTTTAATGGATGGTGGTTGGCGACAGTCCCCGAGTTATCGAGGATCTTTCGGCTCGGGAGCCATTGCGATGGAGATGACGATTTGACGGCAGTCCCCGAGCTTATTGAGGATTTCTTGGCTCGGGAGCCGTTACTCGCAAACTTGGTACTGCCTCGTTCGAGGGCTTACGATTCCGAGTCTTCGACCGGGAGTTCATGTGGCTTTGAGTTTTCGACGCCAGTCCCCGAGTATTCGGGGCATTTTTGGCTTTGGAGCTATTTCGTGATTTTGATGTTGCCTCGTTAAGGGCATATGAGTTTGGAGCTCCGACCTGGGGGTCGCAATGTTTTGAGTTGTCGATGCCAGTTCCCGAGTGTTTCGGGACGTTTTTGACCAAGGAGCTGTTTTTGCAAAAAATATCGAGTTTCTCTTGAAGCGTGGTATGCTTTGATGAAAAGTACTCTTCAATTACTTGGTACAAGTATACATGCCTTTGCTGTTAGGAGCTCGGTTGTTCTATGCGGACACGGTTCGTTTGACCGTTTGGTCCGGTACATTATTTTCCTATCGGGACCCTGTTCAGCATGTCTTAGCTTTTCCGAGAAGGTGATCTTCCGGGGGGATGCCCCCTAGTATTCGAGGTTAATTGCAAAAGAAGCCTTGAATACTTGTTGTTTTCTTTAGGTAGCATATAGGTGTTGCCTCGTTAAAAACCTTACCGGTAAAACCCTTTTTTGGGATGAAAACCCAGTCGAAGGAAAAGAGTGCAACGCATGCTTTTGAAACCTGAGGTCTTCGAGTTGGAGAGTGATTTGGTAATTTTCAATCGGATGCCCTAGCAATAATATCGTTTTAGCATTGATGTGTTCCAGTTGCTTGGAAGTTGTTCGCCCTCCATGCTACCGAGCTTGTAAGACCCTTTACCGACTACTCCGAGGACACGGTACGGTCCTTCCCAATTTTGACCTAGCTTTCCTTCATTAGGGTTTCGGGTGTTAAGTGTGACTTTCCTTAGGACCAAGCCCCCCACTCCGAAATGTCGGAGGTTTGTTCTCCCGTTGTAATACCTTTCGATCCTTTGCTTCTGGGCGGCCATTCAGACCAGCGAGGCTTCCCGTTTTTCATCTAGCAATTCGAGGGCCGTTGTCATGGCCTTGTTGTTCGAGCTCTCGGTGGTGTGTTGGAATCTGGCACTCGGCTCCCCGACCTCCACCGGTATCAAAGCCTCGGCGCCGTACACTAGAGAGAAAGGCGTTTCCCCTGTGCTCGACTTTGAAGTTGTTCGGTTTGCCCATAGCACTTCGGGCAACATTTCTCTCAACTTCCCCTTGGCGCTCTCCAACTTCTTTTTTAAATTTCGGATAATGGTTTTATTTGTGGACTTGGCCTGGCCGTTTGCACACGGATGGTAAGGCGTCAACAGGATTCTCTTGATTTTGTGATCCTCAAGGAACTGTGTCACCTTGCTTCTGATGAACTGCCTCCCGTTATCGCATGTTATCTCGGAGGGAATCCCGAATCGGCACATAATGTGGTCCCAGATGAAGTTAATGACTTCTTTTTCTCTTATTTTCTCGAAGGCCTGCGCTTCCACCCATTTTGAGAAATAGTCAATCATAAATAAAATGAATTTATTTACCTGGCACTGTCGGCAGGGGCCCGACGATGTCCATTCCCCATTTCATGAATGGCCATGGCGATAAGACCGAATGTAGTTGTTCGCCGGGTCGGTGAATCATGGGGGAAAATCTCTGGCATTTATCGCATTTTCGGATGAATTCCTTGGTGTCTTTTTCCATGTTGTCCTAGTAGTAGCCTGGCCTGATCAACTTTCGGACTAAGGAATCGGCGCCGGAATGGTTTCCGCAAGTTCCCTCATGAATTTCTCGGAGTACATAGTCTGTATCCCCTGGCCCCAGACATATTGCTAGGGGGCCATCGAAAGTTCTCCTGTACAGAGTCTTGTTTTCATCGAGCGAGAACCGGGCTGCTTTGCTTCGCAGGGCCCTCGATTCTTTTGGATCTGCGGGCAATTTTCCGTCTTTTAAATAATCAATATATTTATTTCTCCAGTCCCATGTTAGGCTGGTGGAGTTATTCTCCGCATGACCTTCCTCGACCACTGTCACGCCCCAACCTCGGGAGGCGCGACCGGCGCTCAATCGAGTGAACCCAATTGAGCAATCCTTATTAACACTTTCTACCCAACTCAATACGATTTTCGTTTATTTAGACAATAGCAAAATCGAACATTCAACGTTGTTATTTCATTTTTATATCACAAACCTTAAATCATGGCTGAGTTTCCAAGATTTCATACAGTTATAGTTTAGAAGAACTAGAGTATAGAGTTACAACACCGTTCATTAACCCATCCAACACCCATACATAACCCACACAAACGTCTGCGGAGCCTTTATGGATACAAAAGACAAACTATGACAACGCCGGCAACAAGGCCCCGACTATACCTCAAAAGTGGAAGTCTACAACAAAAGATGTACAACATAACCCCTTGTAGGAAAAAGGGGCTCACCAAGACTTTGATAGGAGGACACTCCGCTACGCGCGATCGGCACTTTCCGCTATGGAGCCACCTACATTCATTTAAAAATGTAGCGCCCCCGGCAAAAGGGATGTTAGTACCATGGAATAGTACTAGTATGTATAACTAAACACCATCTAGTTAGAAAGAACTTTCATACAAGAATAAGGAAATCACAAGTATAACTCAAAACTTTAGACGATCACCACATTATCAAATAAAAGAATCATACAATCTTCACATCATTTTTCCATAGCTTTTAGTTTGGGGCATTTCACACTGTTCATCATTGTTCACAATACCACCGCTATCTTGAGCGGAGTCCGATCTCGACCCGACCGGCTAGGTTGCCTCATTTGAGACATATACTTCAATCACAATCTCATTTTCCTTTTTTCCGGAATTCAATATCAGCACAATACCGCCATGTGTGCAGCATGGCGTCCAATCTCGGCCCGATCGGCTAGGCCGCCTTACCAAGGCGTTGTTCCCTTCTCATTACTCATCTCGTTTCAATCTTTGTTTCACATATATCATTTCATAGGTCTTGGGGCCACAACTATCACATCATTTTTTTGGCACTAGGCCACATTTCACATCATTCCCAATTTCAATGTTAGCTTTGCAATTTAGGAAAATAGGTGCAAACAAGAGCAATTTAAATTGTAAGCATAGATAAGACTTCACATAGATGGCACAACAAATGCAGCTTCAATCTTGATTTAAGGTCTAAGCATTTCAATACATGATTCATATTCTTCGCACCTTTTCAAGTTATCAAGAATAGCACATTGATCATATTGAGACACATCTTTTACGTATATAAAGTTGCAACACCAATTCATGTGAAATAACAATCAATACAACAATCCAACTTTAATCTTACCGCATTTACACAAACACCAACGGAGCTCAATTTCTAAAAAGACGGGGTTTTAGCCATACATACCTCAATCGAGCTTTCCTTAAATTCTTACAAAGTTTCGGGACTCTTAGCAACTTCAATATATTTTATAGGAATTACAAATTGAACCAAGAATTAGAGACATGATTAAGATTCTAGCTCATTTGAGCATATTATTAAGCACTAAGTGTGCAATGTGATTTTAGGACCCTTTTGTGAGAGATTTCTCCAATCTTATACTCCAATTGCTATCTTTTTAGTTCGCAACCTCCCCATACCCCATTATCTTTTATGCATGCAAGACTATCAACCCTTATACCCATGAAACCACTTGCTAATCACTTATTTTAATAGAAATTTCGAAATTATAGATTAGGGCACAAGTTCTTACCTCTTAGGGTGAAGACCTAGCAATTTCAGTTGACAATCTTCAAGGATTTGGGGCTAGAATTGAGTGGGGACTTGATGAAGATCACTCCCTCTCTCTCTAGAACTTCCTCTCTCACTCTATTTGCAGTAAAATAACATAAAAGGGGTCGGATGGGGTGTTTTTAATGGGATGGGGTCAGGTTTTAAAAGTTAGAAAATAGGAGCCCCGACACAATCTGCGATCGCATAATTGACATGCGGCCCGTGAAATGGACCGCAAAAATGGCTTCAAAAACCTGAGCAAACTGCCCGAGTATGCGATAGGAATGAGGTCCGCATACCTGTCCTACGGTCGCATAATGCACCATAGAACTGCCCCTCGCAAAATTCCAAGGGGATTATACGATGACTATGCGGCCCGCATATTTATTATGCGATTGCATAATTGGCTGCATAGTTGACCTCAAAATTACCATCAAACTGTCTAACTCTGCGACGACTATGCGGTCCGCATAGCTATTATGTGACTGCATAATGGACCGCATAAATGCACTTTTCTGGAAAATATTATTCCTTAACTTTTAATGCATAGATCGGTCAAACGGTAAGCTCGCCGCGAAGAATTTTACAAATTTCTAACACATATTCCTAACTTGGCACTATGAGCTTTCGGGTTTTGAGTAGAAATTTTCACGGGGCCTTACAACCACTGATTTAGATAGCTGAATAACACCCCCGGGGATTAGGTCATCTTCTTCAACAGATGATCCCAGGTTTGTGAGGGCATCGGCCTTGCTATTCTGCTCTCGAGGTACGTGGACTAAGGTCCATTCTTTGAAACGATATAATGTGACTTGGATTTTATACAAATACCTCTGCATCCTGTCCTCCCGGACTTCGTAGCTCCCATTCACCTGGTTTACTACCAGGAGTGAATCGCATTTTGCCTCGATGGTCTCGGCTCCCAAGCTTTTGTCCAGTTCTAACCCTGTAATCATAGCCTCGTACTCGGCTTCATTGTTAGTTAACTTTGTAATTTTTATAGATTGCCTGAATACGCCGCCCGTAGGTGGCTTTAGGACTATACCGAGTTCGGATCCTCTCACGTTTGTGGCACCGTCGGTGAATAGGGTCCATACCCCGGAAGATGTACCTGATATTAGTAAAAGTTCCTTTTCTACCTCGGGCACGAGGGAGGGCGAAAACTCGGCCACGAAGTCCGCCAGAATCTAGGACTTGATGGCCGTTCGAGGTTGATATTCGATATCATACCCCCAAGTTCGATGGCCTATTTGGCCAATCGGCCCGATAGCTCGGGTTTATGCAATATGCTCCAAAGAGGATATGTTGTTAGAGCGCAAATACGGTGTCATTGAAAATAGGGCTTCAATTTTCGCGAGGCGCTTATTAACGCGAGAGCCAATTTTTCTAGGTGCGGATATCTGGTTTCGGTATCCCCTAGGGTCCGGCTTACATAACAAACAGGAAATTGCGTACCTTGCTCTTCTCGAACCAGCGCGTCGCTTACCTCTATTTCTGATACGGCCAGGTATAGATACAGTGTTTCATCCTCCTTCGGCGTATGGAGCAGAGACGGGCTAGTCAGATATCGTTTCAACTCCTCTAAGGCGTGTTGGCATTCTGGAGTCCATTCAAAGTTGTTTTTCCTTTTGAGTAGAGAGAAGAAATGATGGCTCCTATCGAATGACCGTGATATGAATCTGCCCAGAGCCGCTATTCGCCCTGTCAGCCGTTACATGGCCTTTACATTATTTACCACCGTGATTTCCTCGATGGCCTTGATTTTATCGGGGTTAATCTCGATCCCCCTGTTTGATACCATGAAGCCCAGGAATTTTCCCGAACCCACTCCGAAGGCATATTTCTCGGGGTTGAGCTTCATGTTGTAACTTCTGAGAATGTCGAATGTTTCCTGCAAATGAGTCAAATGGTCCTCTGCGCGCAAGGACTTAACTAGCATATCATCAATATAAACTTCCCTGGAGTTGCCTAATTGATGCTCGAACATTTTATTAACTAGACGCTGGTACGTAGCCCCGGCGTTTTTTTGTCCGAAGGGCATTACGTTATAACAGTAGGTACCATATTTCGTGACGAACGAAGTCTTCTCCCTATCCTCGGGGTTCATCTGAATTTGATTATACCCCGAGTAGGCATCTAGAAAGGTGAGGGTCTCGTGGCCGGCTATAGCATCGATCAGACGATCGATGTTAGGCAATGGGAACGAATCCTTGGGACACGCCTTATTCAAGTCTTTATAATGTACGCACATTCTTAGCTTATTTCCCTTTTTGGGTACCACTACTACGTTGGCCAGCAATTCGGGGTACTTTACCTCTCTGATGGACCCTATTTTAAGAAGTTTCGTTACCTCCTCCTTGATGAATGCATATTTTACCTCGGACTGTGGTCTTCTTTTCTGCTTCACCGGCTTAAATCTGGGGTCGACACTCAGTCTGTGGGAGGTTATTTCCGGCGGAATTCCTGTCATATCTAAGTGGGACCAAGCGAAACAGTAGATATTGTTAATAAGAAATTTAATGAATTTTTTCCTGAGTTCGGGGGTTAATCCCGTTCTCAGGTATACCTTACGATCTGGGAGGTGTTCGATCAAAACAGTCTGCTCCAGATCTTTGATTGTAGATTTCGTTGCATCCAACTCTTCGGTGGCAACGAAAGTTCGAGGAGCGAAGAAATCTTCTTCGTTGTCCTCGGAGGTCTATATGCTCCTATACTCATTCGAGGTTGGGTGCGCTAGGGTCAGCGCCTCGTGGTAAATTGCGAACATTTCTTTCACCGCCTGCTGTTCTCCATGTATGGTTGTTATGCCATCCTTTGTGGGAAATTTTATCATCTGGTGCAAAGTTGACGGTACTGCCCTTATGTTGTGTATCCATGGCCTGCCGAGCAATGCATTGTACCTCATGTCGCCACCGATGACTTGGAACTCGGTGTTCTGAACCCTGCTGGACGTGTCGACCGGGAGGGTGATTTCTCCTTTTGTTACCTCACCGGTCATGTTGAAGCCGCGGAGGACCCGGGAGGTGGGTATGATCCGATCGAGCAGCCCAAGCTGCTCTACTACCTCTGACCTGATTATATTGGCCGAGCTGCCTGGATCCACGAGCACACGTTTAACTCGAATGTTGCTTAAAAGAAATGAGATTACCAGCGCGTCGTTGTGTGGTTCTGCCAAGGTCTCGAGATCCTCTTCGTTGAATGCGAGGGTATCTTCGGCCACACGGTCTCAGGTCGGTCCTTCTTCTGCGGTCGATATTTTTGTCCGTTTGATCATGGGCTCTTGGGGAATGTCGGTTCCTCCAGTAATCATATGAACGATATGCCGCAGAATCTCTTTTTTGGCCCAAGTTGGATTTTGCCGAGTTCCCTGTGGAACTTTTTGACGCACTTTCTGGTGAATGCGAGGAGCGACGTCAATGCATTGGGCATCGCGCGAGGTCGTACCCTTGGAGGTCGGCTTCGGTGTGTTCACAGGGTCCTGTGGTGGTATACCGGCACAAAGAACAGCCATACCATTCCCTCCGTGGTTCTCGAGATTGTCGTTTTCGACTCTATTTACTGAGCTAGGCATTTCAACCTGAAATTGAAGAACTTGGACAAGAAAAGGTGTAAAAGATAACTTGCGTTGTGTAATGGAACCAACAAAATAATCACTATTATTTTTAGCCCCACTATGGGCGCCAAACTGTTCACCGTGAAAATGGTAACAACAATTAAATTTGATTATGGGACTCTAAAAATACGTGATCTATTTTTATGCCGGTTGTTAAGCAGTTGATGCTACGTATGTGAGACTTAGAAATGAAATAAGAGCTAAGGATAAGGTGATGGTCAAACCAATAGGTTAGCAATCGAGCCTCGAGTTTGTCGATTCAGGGGCCTCGAGGTCGATTCCGGGGCTCGACTGTGGGCTATCGAAGGTAATCGAAGTATGACTAACAGTTATAATAAAATCAAAGAAGGCTATTTATGGCCAATGATAAGCAATAAATGATGAACAATAATGAAGATAATAAATGGGAGCAATAATATCAAGAGAATATGTAAGAGAGTAGAGAGAATGTTGTCTTATATTTCTTGTGGAGCAGCTGAAGCAACAGATCCTTTTCTAAATGTCAAGGACTCCCTTTATATAGGAGGAAAATCCCCATATAGTACAAAATACATTAATTACATAGATATCGGGATGAGACGGCTGAATGACGCCCTGGTTTGGGTTCAGAGTAGCCCACTAGACTTTGTCAGTCCTAGCCATGTGCCTTGGGAACTCCCTTTTTTTCCGATATAGCCGTTGGTCTGCATGGCTCCGAGGTCAAGCATCGACAGTCCTCGAAGGTGAACCTCGACCTCGGTCTCGAGCCTTCGGCAGTATGTTCGCGGGGCATCATAATGACGGGGAAATTGGACCCCCCGATTTTACCGTGCACACAAATACTAATATTTCTAATTTAATTTCCAATATCAAACACCACCCATAACCTGCCTACGGAGCCTCTAAGTACAATTGAAGAGTAATATGGAAATGCCGGAAACAAGGCTCCGGCTATACCTTAAAATACAAAGTACACGATAACCAAATGACATAGGACCCCGAAATGAAGTGGGGATCACCAAGTTAGCTGAAAGGAGCGTACCGCTATCCCTGATCACTACCGCCTACTGTGGAACCACCTGCATCCATTAAAGATGCAGCGTCCCCTGCAAATGGGACGTTAGTACTGTCGAATAGTACTAGTATGTAAATCTAAAAATCATCTTTGAAAATAGAATAACCATACAAGAAAACGAAAGCCATAGAAACAACAAGTCACAATCAATAATATCCAAATTCCCAATTGAAACATAACAATTTTCAAAATACGAAAGAAATACATATTTTTAGTTGGGAGATCTTTAGTATGGATAATACCACAGTTCACGATACCACCATCCATAATACCACTGTTCACAATGCCACTACTCATAATGCCACCATACTCTTGGCACGGAGTCCGATCACGACTCGATCGGCTAGGTCATCTCACTGGAGACGTTCTGTATAATCTCAATTCCAAATGATTTTCCATAACCTTAGGTTGGGAAATTTTAATACTGTTACACCATCATCCACAATACCACCGCTTTCTTGCGCGGAGTCCGATCACGACCCGATCGGTTAGGTTGTCTCATTTGAGACATGTACCTCAATCATAATTTCATTGTCACTTTCCAGTTTCAATATTAGCACAGTACCACCATGTGAGCGGTATGGCGTCCGGTCACGGCCCGATTGGTTAGGCCGTCTTACTCAAGACATTTCCATTTTCCATCAATCATCTCATTCCACATTTATTTCACATATATCAATTCATCAGCACTTGGGACCACAATTATTACATCATACTTGGCTATAGGCCACATTTCATAACCCAAGCTCCATTCCCCCACATTTCACACCATTGCCACTTTCAATATTAAACCTTTTATTTCAAGATAATAGGCACATACGAGAGCAATTATAAGTCGTAAGCATAAAGAGGATTTCACATATTTCGGCATGACAATCTCAATTCAAACTCGACTTGAAGTCTAGGCATTTTAGCACATGTTCCACATTCTTCACACATTCTCAATTGACAAAATAGCATAATGAAAGCATTGAGACACACCTTGCATATATATTCTTGCAACACAAATTCATTTGAAATAGCACCACTACATCGATCAATCTTCGGAACTTACAACATTTGCATGGACACCATGGGGGTTCAATTTCTAAGAAGAGGGGGTTTTAGCCACACATACCTCAATAGAGCTTTTAGGCAAATTATACTTTTTGAAGTCATCTTAAAACAGTTGAGTCGAGGCTCGTTTTGTAATCTGTTTCATATATTTTCTCATTTCATAGGCCTCACTAGGCACAATTATAGACGTTATCTACACTCTATTTCCCATGTTCATTTAATTCGTTTTCAAACATCTTTATAGTTTATCAGCAACTGGACACACTCAATCAAGACATTTAGTACACATTCGAGCAATTAGGAGTATTAAGCATGTCGAGTTTTCCTCACTTAATTGGTATATCAGTTTTCAGTTAAGGTACAACTCAAAGCCATACCATTGTAATAATTAACCCATACTTTAAACATCTATCGCTCAATATAAGGCTCGTTCAGAATAATAAAGTTTTATGAGTTTATAGGGGATAACCTGGAACATAAAAATTAGGGGGTTTGGGCTGATCATACTTAAACTTACAGCAACATTATGGAATTCAATTCCGAGAGAGGAAGTTAAGCCAACATACCTGGTTGAGCTTTCCTTAAGTTACTACAACGTTCTGGAAATCCTAGCAATCCCAATATATTTCGAGATATAACAAAATTGAACACAAATTAGGAAGATATTCATAGTCTTAGCTCGTTTGAGCATTCCATCAAACACTAGGTGTGCATTAAGTCTTTAAGGTCTTTTTATAGAGGATTTCATCAACCTTCAACCCATCCTAAAATGTTTTTTAGCTCAACAATGTTCCTACACCCGTTGATAACACATGCAAGCAAGATAACAACTCCAATACCCACAAACTTTCTTGATAATTACCCATATTTAGCTAAAATTCGAAATTAAGGGTTAGGGTGTAGAATCTTACCTCAAGGATGAAAATCTAGTGTGTTTTCCTTGTTAATCTTCAAAGATTTGTGTAAGAATTGAAGGATGCTTTAATGAAGATCACTTTCTCACTCTAGGGCTCCCTCTATCACTCTATAACATCAGATTTTTGCTCAAAAATGACCCATTGCGTGTATTTAATGAAGTTGGGTCGGGTTATAAACATAGAAGAATGGATAGTCCAAGATTCCGGACCGGGCTACAGACCTGGCGTCGCCAGCTTAAAGCCTGGCCTATCCTGGCTTTAGCTTGGTGTTGCCAGCTTAAAGCCTGGTTTAGCCTGGCTTTAGCCTGGTGTCGCCAGCTTAAAGCCTTGTCCAGCCTGACTTTAGCCTGGCCTCACCAGCTTAAATCCTGGTCCAGCTTGGCTAAAGCCTGGTCTAGCCATGACGAAAAATTTATATTCCCCAATGCATTGTTCAACCCAAAACTCCAAAAATATGATGTATTAGCCTACCTTGACACCACAAAACCTTGAATTACATAGTGATGTTTTCCAGGGCCTTATAGTGGGAGTCACATAAATATCATTTATGAAGAGATGGTTATTAAACTTGGTTTGTCAACCAAACTTCATCTATATCCTTACAACATCGAAGTTGAAGATGATTATATTTTAGAGGTAACTCGTCAATGCCTAGTATCTTTTTCTATTAGTAAGATCTATAAAGACTAGATTTGGTGTGACGTAGTGAAGATGGATGCTTGTCACTTATTATTTGGAAGACCATGGGTGTATGATATGTGTGCCAAATATGATGAAGACCTTAATACCTATTCTTTTACAAAGGATGAACGTAAGATTATTTTAGTACCATTGAATCTAGAAGAAATTGCTAAACATTTGAAGCCCAAGGATGATTCTTTTGTGACTAAATTACAAATAATTGGTCCAATCAATAGAGAAAAGTCTTTGAATGTTGGTATTACTATGGAAGGTACAAGGACGAGGATCATGCACTAGATCCACAAGTTGAGGATTTACCTCCAAAATTTGATGATGATCTGTTGGAGCATCCCATATGTGAGCTTAACTTTTTACCTAATAGAGATGCTCAACATAATATTGATTTGATTGTTGATTCTATCCTTCCAAACAAGGCAGCATATTGCATTAATCCAGAAGTCCATGAAATTTTACAAATACGAGAGGAAGGATTGATTAAAAAGGAGTCCATAATGAAGAGTTTGAGTTCATATTTTGTTCCAACTTTTTTCTTGCCCCCAATAGGATGAATATTTACAAGAATATGTAGGAACAGGAAATCTCAACACAAATTCCATCTATCGTTATGATCTAGTTAAATATGAGAGCATTATTGCTGATGAGTTCTCGAGAAAATATACTTCGATCTCCAAGCTTGATCCAAAGGTACTTCAATTTGATTCTTTTAAAGGATTTTGTGGTACTAAATCGACTTTTTCGACATATCCCATAAGGACCACATTGACATGGAGAAGTTCAAGATTCCTGAAGATCAAAAGAAAATAACTTATGATTATGGATTAGTGTTTAAAAACCGAATTTAAGAGGATTCACTGCAGAAATATTGGTACAAAGTTACTATTGAGAAATTCGGCAACATGCTAAACTTTGTTACGATATAATGAAGCTCTTTGACAATTTAGAAAAATACAACTTAGAGCCTGGTGAATATGAGTCTGACCAAATCATGGAAGTTGTCAATCTTGTGCCATTTGTGGAGCCTTTAGACTCGAGGACTAGTCTTTCTCAACCAGGGGAGAATGATGTAAAAGAAGAATCTATGTTAAATTTTATTAATTTTGGTCAAGATCATGTTTTAGAGCTCAAGTCCAAAGATATGAACTTATTTTCAAGAAGTGCAAGAAACCCAAGAAGTACAAGATTGATTTCAAGAAGTCACGATTCTTTCCTTCTTAAAATAGGATTTATTTTATTCCTTTTAGAATAAGGATTTTCTTTTTAGTAGGATTCTAGTTTCTTTTCCTTGTAGAATAGGGATTTTACTTTCCTTGTCTTTAGTTATTTTATTTTCTTATTAGAATAGGAATTGTAGTCATCAAAGAAGAGACTCTAGGCCTATATAAAGAGTTCTCTTGCCTTGTAGAATGCAATTCACGTTTTTGAGGATTGCCCTAGTTTTACAATAGAGTATTTTTCTCTATTTTCTCTTTTTTATCCTTGTTTTTGGTTCCAAGCGAGGTGGTGATAGTCTTTATCTTATTTTCAATTGCGTGTGGTATTTTTTTATCACGTTAATTGATTCCAAGTGGTGACTTTAGGAACTTGTTTAGTTCTTGATCTTTCAAGAACACGTTTTTTGATCTAAATTCGTTCTTTTGATATCATAGAATCATAACTTTTATTGAGCCGGTGCAATATCAATATTTATTTGTTCTGAACAAGTAAATAGTCTTTCTTATAGTTTAGATCGTCATCTTTCACCTTGTTTTTTGAATCATTATATTCCAAGTCCTAAAACTTGAGATACGTTGTTTCTTGAAATCGACCCACAAACCACGTTTTCGTTTCAACATCTTAATCCTGGTCAGTTGGTTCTTTGTTAACTCGAAGAATTACATCGTAATACATCATACAGAGCTACTCATGCCTTCGAACCATCGAACGGAATGCAAATGCTCAAAATGACCGATCGGATCGTTACAGTCATGTCAAAGAAATCCAGACCTTGTACTATCAATGCTCCAAATATCAAAGTTGAATTACCAATTACCATAAAAAATTCAATGATCATTTTCCCTTCATCTAAAAGATACTCCTATCAATGTAGAAAAATACAGTTAAAAATTTATATTGGATTTTAAAGTTTGCTTTAAAATTATCATGAACTTATTAGGGTTCTTGGTTGTCTGCGAGTTTCTTCCTTTATTTAGCTAGCTAGATAGTTTCGACATTAATCAATTTCATAAACTTACACTTTTTATATAATTTTTATTTTATAATGTAAACATAGTGTTTATTACCCTCTATGTTTCAAATTAGATGAGGTATTCTTCTTTTTAGTCCGTTCCAAAATAAATAACACACTTCTAAGTTTGGAAATAATTAAACTTTAAACTCTTTATTTTACTTGTTTTACCCTTAATGAGAAGCTTTAATAACCACAGAAATATGATGCCCTCACAAAACTTTTACTAACAAAACTTTTACCCCTAAGCTTTTAAGACAGCAAATTTCAAAAGTATTTAGTATGTACTTTTGAAATTTGAGGTACTCATTTATGGTGTATACACGCACGCCACACTCAGACTGAACGCAAATAATTTTTGGCTGAAATGCCAAATGTGTAACTTAACTTACAGGACACACTCAGAAGTCAGACTGAACAATTCTGTAATCCAGGCACGCACGTTCTGGGAAAAGGATGGGAAGTCTTTTTGCTGCTTCTCACCTTCTAAAGCTAAGTCGATCCACCACTCTTCTCTCAGCTCCACTCTTCAAAAACCGTATTTCTCACACCCAATTACCTAATTACTCAAAGACGACGACGTTTCTTACTCTTCGAACTTTCGCAATCATGGCCTCCGGCGCCGATGAATTCGTCAAAGGACATGTCCACCCTAACGGCGTCGCTGTTATCACTCTCGATCGTCCTAAAGCTCTCAATGCAATGAATTTAGGTGAATTTTCGATTCTTCTACTTCTCTGTATGTAATGTGGAATTGTGGATCCTAGCCGGATAATATTTGTTCAGTTTTTCTTAGTCCTGTCAGTTCATTTTTGCAAATTGTTCGTGTCTTTTTTCTGGTTTTAGTGCTAAGAAGTCAAACATTAGGATCAGGTGCCAAATGTTTGACTTTGAGGTGCATGAGTCGGCAACTTAATGGAGTTTGTTAGTTTTTTTAATTATAGCCTGAAAAAAAAAAGCTTGTCCAGTAAATCATTTGGCATGTTGAATCACAAGCTATGGTTATTTGCTTATCTAATTTTTCCTTATAAAAAATACCTAAAGTAATAAATTACAAGCTATGATCAGGATACAAGTTCATGTAAGCCATATTTCAGAAGCTGTGGCCTTATTCAACTAAACTGTCTAATGAGCAGTCGTAACCTATCAAAGAATATGTTCTAAAGATGACGCGGTTATAATCATGACTCGTGTACTAAAACTGCATCGATTATGATTTTAATACTAGAACAATGTTGAACCTACGGAAACAGGAGAAAATATTGTACTTTAATTTCTTAGGGAGCAAGAACAAGATGACTCACTCCAAAATTTTTTTTTTTTTATTTGCACCGAGTGTCCGAGTCTCTATGAGCCCCGACTAATCCCGGGGGTGCACAGGCCCTCGGCAAAGAGTTTCCCGCAAATGCACCACGGTTAATTCAGGTTTTACCCAGTCCGATGGCCCTCAGAAATTGTTTGCACCCAGTGGGTTTCGAACTTGAGACCTTGAAAGGGAGCAAACCTCAAGGCTCAAGTCTATTGCCACCAGGCTCAAGTCTGTTTGCACTCCAAAATCAAAATGAACATATCAAGAAACCAGTTTTAGGCCTTTAGTTTGTCCCAATGATATTTACTTAATTTAACTGATTGGACAATAAGATGTGGTTTGAAATCCTTCCTAAATGAACTTTGGCTACACCTTTTCTTTCTCAACATCCCCTCCAAGAGTACTATGTTGTAATATCATCAATCAATGTTAGTGTTATTAGCATTATCATTTGCTTAATTTGATCTTTGTTGCACTCATATTTCATTCAAATATGATGCAGATATGGATATCAAATACAAGAGTTTCATGGATGAATGGGAAACAGACCCAAAGGTGAAGTGTGTTTTGGTCGACAGTAGCTCCCCCCGTGCCTTTTCAGCAGGTAACTTTCTTTCTATTATTTACGTGATGGGTGATGCATGTTATTTGCGGATGACATAGTACTGATCGACGAGATGCGATGCGATGTTAACGCAAGGTTGGAGGTTTGGAGACAGACCCTGGATTCTAAAGGTTTCAAGTTGAGCAGGACTAAAACTGAATATTTGGAGTGCAAGTTCAGCGAGGTGACTCATGAAGTGGACGAGGAAGTGAGGCTTGATACACAAGTTATTCCCAAGAGAGGGAGTTTCAAGTACCTCGGGTCAATAATCCAAAATAGGGGAGATTGACAAGGATGTCACACATCGTATTGGAGCAGAGGGGATGAAATGGAGGCTCGCTTTCGGGGTTTGGTGTGATAAGAATGTGCCACCAAGACTTAAAGATAAGTTCTACCGGGTGGTGGTTAGACCGAGTATGTTGTATGGGACGGAGTATTGGCCTCTCAAGCACTCCTATGTCTAGAAGATGAAAATAGCAGAAATGAAAGATGTTGAGATGGATGTGTGGGCATACCAGGAGAGATAAGATTAGGAATGAAGATATTCGCGACAAGGTGGGAGTAGCCCCCTGGAGGATAAAATGCGGGAAGTAAGGTTGAAATGGTACGGGCATGTGAAGAGGAGATGCGTAGATGCACTGGGAGGAGGTGTGAGAGGTTGACCATGGTGAGTTGAGGAGAGGTAAAGGTAGGCTTAAGAAGTATTGGGTAGTGGTGATAACTGATAAGGAAGGACATAGCAGATTCAGCTTACTGAGGACGTGACGCTTGATAGGGGGGCGTGGAAGTCGAGAATTAGGATAGAAGGTTAGTAGGTAGCAGTGCGTGTCTTTCTTTCGTGCGGGTAGTTTTGGTATTAGTCTCGTTTTCTTGTATTTTCTTATCCGTACATTTTTTTACTGTATTTTATATTCTTCTCTTGTTGTTGTTACTGTTTTGTTGTTTCGGCTTCTTTTTCAACTCTCCTTAAGCCGAGGGTCTATCGTAAACAACCTCTCTACCTTCACAAGGTAGTGGTAAGGTCTGCGTACACACTACCCTCCCACCCCACTTTGTGGGATTACACTGGGTTTGTTGTTGTTGTACTTGCTGGACCTCTATTTGGTATTTTTGCACCACCTAGTTCTTAAAGTGGTTCTGATATTTTATAGTTATTCATTTTGTTAGAGCCTAACATATTAAGTGACATAGCATCCCCTATGCTTCTAAGATTTGAGGATAACCATTCATTGCCAATAAAGGATTGAATATTAAGGGGGTTGTCGCTGAAGTTTGAAAGGACAAAAGTGCACTTTTGTGCAAAAGGCATTTCTTTATCACATCATTATATTTGCCCTACAAGTGTCAGTTCGGCGTATCATGTTATCTTGTACCTTTGGTTGTGTCAAAGCTGGTATCTTCTACAGTGTAGTTCAGAGTTTGCTGTCTGCAGTTTCGTTTGCTTACTGTCTTAATTAGTTGATGCTAATATGATGATGGATAACAGAAGTCCTAGTGTTTTACCTGCAGGTGGTGATATTAAGCAGATTGCAACCAAAAAACAGCAGTCAGATATGATTGAGGTTTGTAGTCTCCTTCAAACAAGATTACTTCAAGACTTGCTCTACTCAGCTAAAGAAATCCCAGACTCACAGCAGACTGCACTAGCAGTAGAACAAACTATGAATGTTGCACACTTTGCAGACTACCGGCACATGTTGCTAGTTTGGGTCCCAATATGTATCAAAAGAGCCATGGTGTTATTTGCAATTATCAGTTCTGTACACAAAAGTACAGGAAGGGTTTTTAGTCTGTGATGAAAGAAGGAATTAATTGATTGTGTGGGGCCTAAGCAACAACAACAAACCCAGTATAATCCCACAAAGTGCAGTCTGGGGAGGGTAGAGTGTACGCACACCTTACCCCTACCCTGTGAAGGTAGAGAGAAAGTTTTGTTAGACTTATAGAAAACAACATTGAGCCACATTATAATTGTGCCGTCCTGAAGATAGTTTAGTTTTGTCTCTAAGTTCTACTCTTCTGATATAAACAATACTCCCTCCGTTTCAAATTAAATGAGGTAGTTTGACTCTGCACGGAGTTTAAGGAAAAAAAGAAAGACTTTTGAAATTTGTGGTCTTAAAAGCTTAAGGGGTAAAGCTTTGTGGGGCCATGACTTTTGTGTGGTTATAAAAGCTTCTCATTAAGGGTAAAATGGGTAAAATGAGGAGTTTAAAGTTGAATTATTTCCAAATTTAGAAATGTGTCATTTATTTTGGAACAGACTAAAAAGGAAAGTACCTCATTTAATATGAAACGGAGGGAGTATCTGTTTTCACAAGTCAATATTTTATGAATGTCGCAAATGGTTTTGCTCCCCACTAAGTTCTTTTACTACCAGCTAAGACTTGTATAAGTGGTCATTGGTTGTGTAAGATTATGTGAACTGTCAAACTCAAAGATAAGCATGTTAGAAGACTTATGGGCCTTTCTTTTAGCATGCTTATCTTTAAGTTTGGTAGTGCACTTAATCCTATGCAACCAATTGGGTGCTTATTTAACGATCTTTTATCATCTGATGCAATCATAGCGCTTATCCCTTCATGTGTATGCACATGGTAGCAGTGTATGGTACATACATCTTAAGTTCTTTCCATGTGAAAGATAATTTAGACTCTCTTTGTCAGGCACACACGTGTATCTAGGAGCCTTTTAACTCCAAATCATCACCAGAACATGCTCCAGTCTGTTCTTCCACAATTTATACAGAAGTATCTGATCCTCCTATGTAGTGCTTGAATGTGTTATTTATGCTTATATTGATTTGAATACTGTGGCTGAGTTAGAAGAAGGGCTTTATGTAAAAGTAGAAATGCATACAGGTATTCACAGCTGAGTATCCTCTAATATGTAAAATCTTCGAGTACAAAAAGCCTTATATCAGCTTCATGGATGGCGTTACAATGGGCTTTGGAATTGGTTTATCTGGTCATGGTCGTTACAAGCTTATCACAGAGGTACTTCTCTATGTCTATGGAGGATTACTCGTTTTCGCAAGTACATCTTAGTTACACTTTTTTTTTGGTTCCAGAGGACTGTTCTAGCGATGCCAGAAAATGGAATTGGGCTGTTTCCAGATGTTGGTTTTTCTTATATAGCAGCACATAGTCCTGGAGAAGGCACAGTTGGTATATTTTCTTCTATTCAGTTGAGTATTTCTTGCTGAGAAAATTTCAAAGACCTAACTGGTTGCATGAAACTTCAGAGAGAAATAAAAGATGGAAACTCCTATAACTGGAGGCATGTTTAGACAGATAGATCTCTCTCATATCTAATAGCTTAAGTTTTTATTAACAAGATGAGACTATAGGAGTTGAGTTGGTAATTGATCTCCCTCATCTAGCATGGAAGATTGCAAAAGGTATTGAAGAATATCTAGGTGCTAAAGCGAGCAAGTGAAGCATGCTCTCATCACTGTCTGTATGTTATATTGAATGCTAGTGATTGGGCTTCCAAAATTTAGAGGTAGGAATTATGACCAACATTTCAGAATTTCTGGAGGGTATCTGAGGTGATTTTCCTGCTTTTATGAATTTTAGGAAGAAAAAACACCTCATACCACTTCATGCATTTCAGCTTGGTGTTTATAAGCACATCCCTTTTATGCATTGGGAAGTTATTATTTCTTTTGAATCAAAAAATTGAAAATTTAATTACTTATTATCTTTTTAATTTCGTTTAGTCCTAAAGCACCTTCTAGAAGCTGAATGACCATTTTCCCTTTATTGGCACTTAGGCTTGCTCTTCTCTTCATTGGTACTTGGACAGACAAATGCAATTTGAATCGAAGTCAGAATAAATATCGCCGACGGCCGACCCCAACTTTGTTGGGGGCTGAGGCATAGTTGTTGTATCTTGTTGGAGGGAGAAAGCGATGAAAATGATATATGTGTGGTTCATAGAACTATCTTCCCACTCCTTCTCTATGTGTTTGCTTAGTCAATTAAGCAATTGCAGGTGCTTATCTTGCACTGACTGGAAATAGGATATCAACACCTGCTGATGCACTCTATGTTGGTCTGGGAACTCATTATGTCCCTTCTGCAAATTTGAGTACGTTGAAGGAAGCTTTGCTTGCAACTAAATTGTATGTCTCAAAATCTTGCACTATTCTTTTGTGCACTAATTGTCAAATTTTTGACTAATTACTCATATCCATGAGACGTGAACAGCTCCTTGGCCTTTTGAGTCCCTTTATCTTATTTATACTGCTCGAATAAAAGATATTTTTGCACTTTATAGTGCTTGTAAAGACCTTTGATGTTGACATACCTTGAGTTGTGTCTTTTCTCTTCAAATCCTTTAATGTTTTGCCTTGGAGGAAGAGATTCCCCAAATTGAGTAAACTTCTTGGCCCAATGTTTGAAGCTTTTTTAGGGCTTCTATTGCTGGACCCTAATCATCATGTCATGAGGCACATCTGGTATAGAGCTTTCTCAGATGCTTCAGATCATTGTTTCTTATGCCTTCTGATAAATGTGTATTGTGCTACTGATACAAATAATTTCAGTTACATGTTGCAACTTTAAAATAGGTTATTCTGTCTTCTTAAAACAGCTCTGAGGATCCAGATGAGGAGATAAAAGAATTGTTGGCAAAATACAGTAGCAACCCTGATTCAGAACCCCGTTTGAAGTCACTTTTACCCAGAATAATTTCTACTTTTGCTGGTAACAAGTCCATTAGAGAGATAATAGAGGAGCTAGAAAATCATCAGCAAAGTGCTGATACATTGGGTAAGGTTTTACAAATAAGACTTTTCTCATAGATGAATTCATGTTCTCCTATTTTATACTATTTTTTCTCCATAAATGAATCCTGTATCTTATTTTCTTATCAATGAGTAAACTTTAGAGCCATGCTTTATTTACATTTTTCATGTGTGAGTTCATCTTCTTGACAGTGGTAGAATGGGCCAAGGATGCTCTGCAAGGGCTCAGAAAGGGGGCCCCTTTCTCTCTCTGTCTCACCCAAAAGCTTTTTTCTAGAGTTGCATCTGCACGTGGTAAAAATGAGAATGACTTGTCCAGTGTAAGCTTCTCTCTAAGTTGTGTAGTTTTCCTACTTCTTTTCTTCATATTGATTCTTTCCTTTTCACGAACGTTATAATCTCCCTTTTCTGTCGTTCCCAGCTCAATGGTGTCATGAGAACTGAATATCGCATTGCTATAAGGTCTGCTCTACGGAGCGACTTTGCTGAAGGTGTCCGAGCAGTCTTAGTGGAAAAGGATCAGGTTTGTTTCTTGCGTTGCAAGCCCATGATACTGTAACTGCATAAATGTTGGGTTTGTGGTTTCTTTAGTGTAGTGCATTTCTGGTAAGGAATTTCGACTGAGCTTAGTTGAGGCGCGATTTCGTTTTCTTAAAGATTGAATAAAGTTCCTGGTTTATTTATTCTTCTTTTCCCAATAATGCAGCTTGATTGTCCTGTTAGACCCACCATATTGTATTGTCGATAGAGACGACTTACAACGTGCAGGAAACTAAAACCTTTGATGATTTTTTTTCAGAGTCCAAAGTGGAATCCGTCTTGCTTGGAGGATGTTAACCTTAGTGAGGTGGAAGCTCTTTTTGAACCTTTGAGCCCGGAAGTTGGAGAACTGAATGTCTAAGTGTGCCTGGATATCCTGCATTTTTCCAGCAGTTAGGGTTGATAAATACTCCTCTTTTGGTCAATCTGAATACATGCTTCCGTGTCTAATCTCAAATGATGCCTATTCAGTGTCTAATCCAAAATGATGCCTGTTCAGATGTTGGCATTATCTCTTAAATGTGATTTATGAGGAAATAAAGTGCAGTTGGTGAAACGGTTTATGTATACCTTTGAGGACTCCATTCAATTTCTTAAGGTCGTTAATCCCAAATAATGCGCAACTGCTTGCTCGTCTCAAGAGGATTCGCATAAATGTGCCAGTAAACATATACATATTATAAATTTTTCGACGAAGTACTTTCACTCCTGGACTTTTGCAAAATCCGGAAGCTAATATATTAGTAATAAACTAGCAAGGGTAGCTGGGGCATTTGCATCTATACCCAGTTTTGGGATCATTATTAAAGTTATATCCACTTTTCCCAAAAATTTGCAAGTCTTACCCACTTTAGGATCAACTTCAGATTTATAGGGTTTGAATTTGAAGAAATATTTTTAACCTGAAGTGCAGTGCACATAAGGCCAATTAAGTATAGTGCAAAAATTGGGCTTAAGATGCATTTAAAGCCAAATAGGTCCGAAGTGAAAAAATTGCACTTAACATGCACTTAAGGACAAATAGGTCTGAAGTGCAACAGATGTTTTCATGCATTTAAGGCCAAATAGGTTTGAAGTGCAACTAATATTTTCATGCATTTAAGGCCAAATAGGTCTGAAGTGCAAATTGTCCATAAATAGAAACTTGTTCTTTGAATTTCAACAATCCAAAATAAGATTCAACAACTAAAACTACTCCAAATGAGCTCAAATTTGAAACATAACCTCAAAATATTATAAAAAAAACTGCAATCATCAATTTGTCAAAACAACAATAAATCTAACAAATCCATTTTGCAATTAAGAAGAAGAAGAAGAAACCTAAGCAGTAGCAAAGAAAGCGGAGCCACATCAGCTCACTACTGTAGAATGTCATAAATCGCCTTAAAAATTGCTCATTAATACAATGTACATTCACTGTTACCTTTGTTTTCATTGTTTTTCACTGCGACTAAGAAGAAGAAGAAGAAGAAGGGGAGGAGGAAGAGGAGGAAAAGACCTAAAGTTATCTATACTTTAAGTACTAGTTAAATTTCTTTTTCTAAAAATGGTATAAGTTAATGGGAGCAATCAAATAGGATGCCTCACACAATGCACGAGCCCGTCATGAGTGAAATTTTTACTTTCAAATATATGTGAAATTGCTTTTTCTTTTATAAGCATGAGGAAGTATTAATTTGAGTAATCTTATTCAAGTGTACTATAGGGCGAACATCCTTGTAGACCATAAAAATTGTGCATTATCAATGTACTAGATGGGTTGTGCCCGTGCATAGCACGGACTATGCCCGATATATTAATAGTTTGATGTTCCAATGTCCACAATAATCTACATTTAACTTTAGAATCGCTATTAATAGTTAAACGAGAGCAATAAAAATATGAGCACCATCTACCAAATTGGTACTTGATACTTCGGATGTGCAACTTAGGGTGGCTTGTTCGAGAATTTTAAAGTTCAATCTAGAAGAGTAATGGTCACTACATCTCGGTAAAATATACTTGATTTAATGTGATATCAACATATACTCATAGTACAGTAAAGACATGCTGCAAGGAATATGTGTTAGCCAATCTGTATTACTATAATAAATAACGAAACAGTAAACTTTTTGAAATAGAAAACAGAAACAGAAAGTTAGCAGCAACAGAATGTCAAAATAATATCTGAAAAAATAATTTCGGATAAATCGAGCCCACTGAATGCACAGTGTATCCTTAAAGAAATTATTTCCCTCAAGTACCCGAGGTGCTGGAATATTATCTTCCCAGGATAGAACGATTTAACTCACCGGTGTATTGGTACCAAAAACCACGGTGTCAGCGAATCACTCAATGGTAGTAAATCACACTGGAATTGATTTGTGCAGAAGAAGAAGAAGTCTTAAAGTTCAGAAAATTCGTAAGTAAAAATCAAATAAAAATCCGGGAAGAAAGTGAATCGGGTCGCGCACGGATCCGGTTCGGGTTGGATATTTTCTAATTTAATAAATATTTTATTAACTGATTAAAGAAATTTTGTCCAAAAAGATTAATCAATCAATTGATCTTTGACCGAATCCGAATCTGAAGCCAAAGCCAAAGCCGAGCGAGCGAGCGACGACGACGACGACGCGAGGCTTACTTACTTTCCAACCCATTAACACCAAAAGAAGTGCTTTCTCAATATAAGCACATTCACTATTCTTTCCACCACCAATGAGGGACACTTGCTCTTTCCAAAGCAAAAGGGAGCTCATTCTCCCTCCACTTTCTTTCCTCCATTTTCCATTCACCAATATTTAATCCCAACAATCCCCCAAATGAATGGGGAATGGCTATAAGACAAAGGAATGCATGGACGAGTGTGTGATTTACATGCAATAATTAATTGCATCTGGATAAGTAGGTTTCCCTTTGAACTTTCCATAGTGAACTTATATCGGATATACTCGGTCAATCGGTAGATTTGATATCTTTGAACCATCGAGCTTTGTTGTATACATAGACAAGATAAGTCACACAATCAACCCTTAACCATCTATGATTCTCACGGTTGTGTTCGTTTCGACCACGAACTCCGCCTGGTTTCATGAGTGATTAGAGAATGGGCCTTTACTTTCATTCCCCTTGAAGCGGCTTACACTTCACACTCACATAGGTGATTTCTAAACATGTAATCCTATAGACACACTATCTGGCCATATCCTACCATAATTAGCAAATCAGTAAAAAACTTTATTGACTCATCAAAAAGCCTTAATGCTTTACCTCGATTTCTGAACATTGTCTTCATCACGAGAATGGTTTGAGCTATTTGACAATGTTGAACCGTCATTCACAACTTTTGTTTGATCTCTTTGAACCTAGGTCTTGGGATCTCCAGTCTGCTAGGTAGAGTTACCGCCATGATGACTTGTCCTAGGCCTTAACACCATTCCCTTTGATGATCTTTTAACTGCCTCTCTAGATAGGCCTTTTGTAAGTGGATTCGACACGTTATCTCTTGACTTTATGTAGTCAATAGTGATAACGCCACTAGAGAGTAGTTGTCTAACGGTATTGTGTCTCCGTCGTATGTGACGAGATTTTCCGTTATACATAACGCTCCCTGCCTAGCTATTGCTGCTTGACTATCACAATGTATACATATATGTGCCAAAGGTTTAGGCCAAAATGGAATATCTTCCAAGAAATTCCGGAGCCATTCAGCTTCATCATCGGGCTTATCTAAAGCTATAAATTCGGATTCCATTGTAGAACGGGCGATGCACGTTTGTTTGGATGATTTCCAAGACATTACTCCACCCCCAATTGTGAAAACATATCCACTCGTGGATTTAACTTCAGATGATCCGGTGATCCAATTTGCATCACTATATCCCTCAATCACGGAGGGATATTTGTTATAATGCAAAGCATAATTTTGGGTATGTTTCAAATACCCCAAAACTCGTTTCATTGCCATCCAATGTATTTGATTGAGATTACTTGTAAAACGACTCAGTTTGCTAATAGAACATGCTATATCTGGCCGCGTACAATTCATGATATACATCAAATTTCCTAATACTCTTGCATAGTCTAGTTGTGAGTCACTTTCACCTTCATTCTTTTGAAGTGATAACTCACGTCAACTGGAGTCTTGGCAATCTTGAAATCCAAATATTTGAACTTGTCAAGTACTTTTTCAATGTAATGAGACTGTGATAATGCTAAACCTTGTGGAGTCTTGTGAATTCTGATTCCTAAGATCACATCAGCAACTCCTAAGTCTTTCATGTCGAATTTGCTAGCTAACATGCGCTTAATAGAATTTATATCTGCCATATTTTTGCTCATTATCAACATGTCATCAACATATAAACAAGCAATGACTTTGACCTGGAGTGTTTTTAATGTAAACATATTTGTCACACTCGTTGATTTTAAACCCACTTGCCAACATTGTTTGGTCAAATTTGTCATTCCGTTGTTTGGGTGCTTGTTTAAGTCCATAAAGCGACTTAACAAGTTTGCACACTTTCTTTTCTTTATCCGGAACCACAAAACCCTCAGGTTGTTCCATGTAAATCTCTTCCTCCAGTTCTCCATTTAAGAAAGCTATTTTAATATCCATTTGATGGATTTCAAGACTATACACGACCGCTAGTGCCACTAACACCCTAATAGATGTTATCCACGTTACTGGCGAGTAAGTGTCAATGTAATCAAGGCCTTCCTTTTGTCTATAACCTTAGACAACAAGTCTTGCCTTATATTTGTCAACAGTGCCATCAGTTTTGTTTTCCGTTTAAAAATCCATTTCGAACCTAAAAGCTTATTTCCTGGAGGAAGATTAACCAATTCCCATGTATGGTTATCCAAAATTGATAGAATCTCACTATTGACTACCTCTTTCCAAAACGCTGAATCTGAAGATGACATAGCTGCTTTAAGAGTTTGAGGCTAATTTTCAAGCAAGAATGTCACAAAATCTGGTCCAAAGAAAGTAGATGTTCTTTGACATTTGCTACGCCTTGGATCTTCTTCACGTGGATTATTTTCCTTTGGTTCTTTCTGTGGTCGTTTAGGTCTTTCATGTAACAACTCGCATTCAGTTTTATATGGATAGATGCTTTCAAAAAATTCAGCATTATCTAATTCAATTACTGTATTAACATAAATTTCGGGATTATCAGATTTATGAACCAAAAACCGACATGCTTTATTGTTTGTAGCATATCTAATAAAAACACAATCTACAGTTTTTGGTTCGATTTTAACCCTTTTGTGTAAAGGAACTTGTACCTTCGCTAGACACCCCCCACACTTTGAAATATTTCAAGTTGGATTTTCTTCAGTTCCATTTTTCATATGGAATAGATTGCGTTTTGCTATGGATTACTCTGTTGAGTATTCGGTTAGCTGTAAGGATAGCTTCCTCCCACAAACTCTGCGGTAATCCGGAACTTATTAATAAAGAATTCATCATTTACTTCAATGTTCGATTTTTCCTTTCCGCAATTCCATTGGATTGAGGTGTGTAGGGGGCAGTAGTTTGATGGATAATTCCATATTCCGGACATATTTCTGCAAACAGAGATTCATATTCTCCACCCCTATCACTTCTAATAATTTTGATCTTTTTATTCAATTGATTCTCCAATTCATTCTTGTATTGATTAAATGCTTCAATTGCCTCATCCTTACTATTAAGCAAATAATCATAACAATATCGAGTGCAATCGTCAATAAAATATATAAAATACTTGTTCCCACCTCGAGATGGTGTTGACTTCATATCACAAATGTCAGTATGAATTAAGTCTAAGGGATTTAAATTCCTTTCAATAGACTTATAAGGATGTTTTACAAACTTAGATTCAATACATATTTGACATTTTGATTTATTACACTCGAATTTAGGCAATACTTCTAAATTAATTAACTTCCGCAAGGTTTTGTAATTGATATGTCCTAAACGAATATGCCATAAATCATTTGACTCCAATAAATAAGAAGAAGCTGAAATTTTATTCATACTGTCAACAACCATTAGATTGAGTTTGAAAAGGCCCTCTGTGAGGTAGCCCTTTCCAACATACATTTCATTCTTGCTTACAACAATTTTGTCAGATACAAATACACATTTGAATCCATTCTTAACAAGTAAAGAAGTATAAACTAAATTCTTCCTAATAGTAGGAACATGAAGAACGTTGTTGAGCGTTAACACCTTGCCGGAAGTCATCTTCAGGAGTATCTTCCCGTAACCTTCAATATTGGCTGTTGTAGTATTTCCCATGGAAAGCTCTTTTTCGGGACCAGCAGTAGAGTAAGTTGCAAATGCTTCTTTGACAACACAAACATGTCGAGTGGCTCCAGAGTGAATCAACCACTCCTTCGAATTTCCAACTAGGTTGCATTCCGAAAGCATTGCACACAGATCATCAATGTCATCATTCTTCTCCACTATGTTGTCCTGTCCCTTTTTCTTATCCTTTTTTAGGAGACGACAATCAGGGGCTTTGTGACCAGCTTTTCCACAATTGTAGCAGTTGCCCTTGAATTTTCTTTTTGTTTTATTCCTTAGACTGTCCAGAAGACCTCTTCCTCTTCTTACTTTTTGGAGCAGTCTCAACGATATTAGCTCCCATAATCGTTGAATTTCCATGAGACTTCTTCTCGGATGTTTTTTTGTCTTCCTCAATCTTGAGAAGAATCACAAGATCTTCCAACTTCATTTCTTTGCGCTTGTGCTTAAGATAGTTTTTGAAATGTCTCCACGAAGGAGGCAATTTTTCAATCATTGCAGCCACTTGAAATGCTTCATTCACGACCATACCTTCAGCAATAAGGTCGTGATAAATAATTTGAAGTTCTTGAACTTGGGTTCCAATGATTTTGCTGTCTATCATTTTATAGTCTAGAAACATGGCAACCACAAACTTCTTCGAGCATGCATCTTTAGTCTTGTACTTCTTCTCAAGTGCGTCCCATAATTCTTTCGAAGTATTCATAGCACAGTAGACATTGTATAATAGCACTTAGGATATAGCCTTTGCAAAGAAAATCTGCTTGTTTCCACGCCTCAACAATCATAAATTTCTTGTTGTCCGGCATGTCTGCGGCAAGCACTAGAGGTTCTTCACTGGTTAATTTCTGCATACCAAGTGTGATAAGCCAGAAGAATACCCTTTGCTGCCATCCTTATAAGTTGGCTCCAGAAAATTCCCCCGGTTTCTTGGCTGGTGGAACAACAGTTCGGCTTGACGAGGCTATCGTCGTTGCCGCAATAGTCGCAGAAGGATTTCCATTAACAATTGCCATTTCTCACTGCAAACAACATAAGTGTTCAATTAATCACATAAAACAGAACAGTAAATAATACTGTAATTAACGATAAATAGTACGTTTAATAAATAAAAACCAAAGTTTTTATATATTGTTTCATAGAAAACGATAAAGTTTTTATGTTATTCAATTCATTTCTGAATTTTAATACTCTGATGAAGTTTTTATATCTTCAAATCAGAATAGAAAAATTCAGAAGGAGTGAAAACCACACAGGTTTTAATCTCCAAAAATAGAATACAGATTACGAATAAAAAGTAATTTCCTTAAGATTGTTAGCCAATCTGTATTACTGTAACAAATAACGAAACAGTAAACTTTCTGAAACAGAAAACAAAAACAGAAAATTAGCAGCAACAGAATGTCAAAATAATATCTGAAAAAATAATTTGGAATAAATCGAGCCCACTGAATGCACAGTGTGTCCTTAAGGAAATTATTCCCCTCAAGTACCCGAGGTACTGAAATATTATCGGATTCTGAGACGTGGGCCCGGGAGTTGACTTTTTTACTTTTGATTAAGACTTAGAACTTTTATATGGAATTGATCCCTTTAGCTCGTGTTGATTGTAACGAATTTCTTGTTGACAGACTCGGGGCATTGGGAGGCTGATTCACGAGGCAAGGGCTTGTTGGAATAGAGTTTTACACGGCTTGAGGTAAGTAACACTTCTAAACTTGGTTCTGAGGGTATGAAATCCCAAATTTAGTGTTGAGTGACTGGTGTTGAGGTGATGCGTATGCTAGGTGACGGGCGTGTGGGTGCGCACCGTAGTAATTGTGATTTAGTCGATTCACTGGAACTGTGTAGCTATTTTATCTGAACATTTTTACTGTACTCTAAGTGTTAGAGCACTTGAGCTATGATCATGATAGAAAACATGTTTAGGCTATGTACTAGTATTATTGGGACCCACAATGGTCAATCTTTGTTGTTGAGTTATTTGCTTAATCGTTGTTATGTACTCAGTCTCATTTATCATTGCATATCGTATCTCAATCTCTGTTACCCTATATTGTCACATCTTGTATCATTGATTGGGCTACTTAGTATGAGTATTGTGAGCCGAGAGACTGGAGAGATTGATGATTGAGTAAGGCCGATGGCCTGTTTGTGAGTGACATTTATGGGATCGGTCTGCACGCCATAGCAGACTTTATTGATTTATGCCAAGATTTGGCTTATTATTGTGCTTGGGATGGATCTGCCCCTCCGGAGTCTGCACACCCATAGTGAGCACAATTGCTATTGATTTATTTGCATTGGGTTGGATCCGCCCTGGACTTATTTGCATTTGGGATGGATCTACCCTGGACTTATTTGCATTTGGGCTGGATCTGCCCTGTACAATGCTGAGTGATTGAGTGTGACAAGTGAGAATTGGGACAATCAGGTTGAGTTTTCCGAGAGTGTGAGTGTGTGAGGCTTTTATTGTGTTGCATCACATACGATATGCATATTGGCATGTAGATATAAAGATTTCATATTCCTCATATCATTCAGACTTGGCATATTCAATGTCTCGAGTTTAATTGTTAAACCGTGAAGCATGCCTAAATTCTTGTACAGTTACTTGCAGATTGTGAATTTTTGATATATTACTGTCATATTTTCCGTAAATTTCCGTATGTGGGCTATAAATATTCGAGCCCGTCATTACTTTCACTCCAAAGGTTAGATTTGTTACTTATTGAGTTAGTTGTACTCACGCTACACCCTGCACTTTGTGCAGATTCAGGTGTTTCCGGTCATGACGGTTGCTAATTCACAAAGTTCAGTCATTCGGAGATTATCGAGGTAGCTGCTCTAGCGTCCTCAGACCTTGACTCTCCTCCCCTATCCCTCAGTTTTACTTATTCAATTTTAGTTTCTAGATAAAGTTTCAGACCTGTATTGTATAGATGCTCATGTACTCACTTACACCCTGGTTTTGGGAAACTTATGTATCGAGTTGTGATAGTTTTATCGGTTTATGAGATCTTTTACTTATTTAAAACTTGCTTTATGTATATTCTAAATTTGAAAGTGTTGGAAGTGTCTGAGTTGTCGGCTTTCCTAGTAACATGATAGGAGCCATCACGACAGGTTGAGTTTTGGATCGTGACAAGTTGGTATCAGAGCCTAGGTTACATAGGTCTCATGATTCATGAGCAGGTTTAGTCGAGTCTTGAGGATCGGTACGGAGACGTTTGTACTTATCTTCGAGAGGCTTCCGAACCCTTAGGAAAGCTTCACATTCTTGTATACTTGTCATGCAAATTTGTTGATTCCGGGAACTAAACTTCTGTTATAATATTCTCTCACAGATGTTGTGGACACGTACTACCGGAGCGGATGGACAACCACCAGTACCACTGGCTAGGGCCACGAGGGGTCGGGCCACGGTAGGGGACGAGGTGCAGCTCGTACAGCAGCTACAGCAGCACCTGCAGATCCACTAGTTGCTCCAGCTTAGGAGCATGTACCAGATGTGGTTGAGCCAGTGGGGCCAGCTCAGGCACCAACTGTGTCCATTGTGATTCCAGGCCTTTAGGAGGCCAGGGGAGGTACTCAGACTCCTACCGCCCGTAATCTAGAGCAGGTGATGCAGGGACTTCAGACACCAGTGGTACTACCAGCATAGTCGGTTGCAGTTGCTCAGGCCAGGTGGATCCTGTTATGAGTGATGATGAGCAGAAGAGACTAGAGAGATTTGGGAGGCTCCAACCTCCATCATTCACTGGGGCTGAGTCAGAGGATGCCAGGACTTCTACGATATGTGCCAACTAATTCTTCGTACGGCGGGTATTCTGGAGACCAGTGCTAGACTAGGTCAGTCATATCTTAGTGCATTCCCAGCTCAGAGTTTATCTCATGCACCTTCAGTTCAAGGTTCATCTGCACCAGGTTCTTCTGGTAGTTATTCTAGTTCGGGGTCCGCCTCAGAATTTGCCACCATTTTCCAAGAGGGGATGTTTTGAGTATGGAGAGTTGGGTCATGTGAAGAAGTTTTGTCCTCGCCTTACGTGAGATCAAGTTCAGCAGAGGAGTCAGGCCACGTCTTCAGCACTAGTTACTTCACCACCTGCCCAGCCAGCTCGAGGTGGGGCTCAGGCAGCTAGGGGTCGCCCTGGAGGGGGAGGCCAATCAGGTGGCGGTCAGGCTTGATTCTATGCTATTCCTTCCAGGCTAGATGTCGTGGCTTAAGACACAGTAATCACAGGCATTGTCTCAGTATGACACAGGGATGCTTCTATATTATTTGACCCTTGTTCCACTTATTCGTATGTATCATCATATTTTGCTCGATACCTGGATATACCCCGTGAGCCTTAGTTTCATCTATTCATGTATCTATGCCAGTGGGCGATACTATTGTTTTGGGCCGTGTATATCGGTCGTGTGTAGTGACTATTGGGGGATTGGAGACTAGAGTTGATCTCTTATTGCTTAGTATGGTTGATTTCGACGTAATCTTAGGTGTTGATTGGTTGTCTCCATGTCATGCTATTTTGGATAGTCACACTAAGACCGCGACGTTAGCGATGCTGGTATTGCCAAAGATCGAGTGGAGAGGTTCTCTAGATTATGTTCCCAGCAGGGTGATTTAATATTTTAAGGCCCAAAGGATGGTTAGGAAAGGGTGTTTGTCGTATTTGGCCTTTGTGACAGATGTTGGTGCTGATACCCCTACTATTGATTTTGTTCCAGTGGTGCGAGACTTTTCGAATGTGTTTCCTGCAGACCTGTCGGGCATGCCGCCTGACAGGGATATTGACTTGGTGCTAGGAACTCAGCCCCTTTCTATTCCTCCATATCGTATGGCACCAGATGAGTTAAAGGAGTTGAAAGTGCAACTTCAGGAACTTCTTGATAAGGGGTTTATTAGGCCTAGTGTGTCATATTGGGGTGCACCGATCCTTTTTGTGAAGAAGAAAGATGGTACTATGCGTATGTGCATTGACTATAGACAGTTGAACAAAGTTACAATCAAGAACAAGTATCTTTGCCATGTATTGATGTTCTATTTGAGCAGCTTCAGGGAGCGAAGGTGTTCTCTAAGGTTGATTTGAGGTCTGGGTATCACTAGTTGAAGATTCGAGACTCGAATATTCTAAAAACGGCATTCAGGACCAGTTATGGACACTATGAGTTCCTTGTGATGTCTTTTGGGCTGACCAACGCCCCAGCAATATTCATGCATCTGATGAATAGTATATTTTAGCCTTATCTCGACTCGTTTGTCATAGCATTCATTGATGATATCCTTGTGTACTCATGTAGCCAGGAGCATCATGCCATTGTACTACAGCGGCTGAGGGAAGAGAAGCTTTATGCCAAGTTCTCCAAGTGTGAGTTTTGGCTAAGTTCGGTAGTGTTCTTGGAGCACGTGGTGTCCAGTGAGGGGGATTAAGGTGGATCTAAAGAAGATAGAGGCGGTTCAGAGTTGGCCCAGACCGTCCTTAACTACTGAGATTTGGACCTTTCTCGGCTTGGCCGATTATTATCGTTGCTTCGTGGAGGGTTTCTCGTCTATTGCAGTGCCTTTGACCAAATTGACCCAGAAGGGTGCTCCATTCAGGTGGTCGGATGAGTGTGAAGAGAGCTTTTAGAAGCTCAAGACTTTCTTGACCACAACTCCAGTTCTAGTTTTGTCTTCAACTTTTGGATCTTATACGGTGTATTGTGATGCTTCTCAGATTGGTATTGGGTGTTTCTTGATGCAGGAGGGTAGAGTGATTGCTTATGCTTCGCGCTAGTTGAAGCCCCATGAGAAGAACTACCCTGTCCATGACTTGGAGTTGGCAGCCATCGTTCATGCATTGAAGAATTGGATGCACTATCTCTATGGTGTGTCTTGTGAGGTATTTATAGATCATCGTAGTCTCCAGCACTTGTTCAAACAAAAGGATCTAAATTTGATGCAGCGGAGATGGTTGGAGCTGCTCAAGGACTATGATATCACCATTCTGTATCATCTTGGGAAGGCCAATGTGGTGGACGATGCCTTGAATAGAAAGGCGGTGAGTATGGGTAGCCTTGCATTTATTCTTGTTGGTGAGAGACCGTTTGCGGTTGATGTTCAGGCCTTGGCCAACCAGTTCGTGAGATTAGATATTTTGGAGCTCAACCGGGTTCTAGCTTGTGTGGTTTCTCGGTCTTCCTTATATGATCGCATTAGAGAGCGCCAATAGGATGATTCCCATTTTATTGCCCTTAAGGACACGGTTTAGTACAGTGATGCCAAAGGATGTTACTACTAGGGATGATGGGGTGTTAAGGATGCAGGGTCGGATTTGTGTGCCTAATGTAGATGGGTTACGTGAGTTGATTCTTGAAGAGGCCCACAATTCGTGGTATTCCATTCATCCGGGTGCCACTAAGATGTACCAAGACTTGAGGAAGCACTATTGGTGGAGGAAGATGAAGAAGGATATATTGGGGTTTGTAGCTCGGTTCCTAAACTGTCAGCAGGTGAAGTATGAGCATTAGAGACCAAGCGGATTGCTTCAGAGGCTTGAGATTCCATAGTGGAAATGGGAGCGTATCACCATGGATTTTGTAGTTGGGCTTCCACGGATTTCGAGGAAATTTGATGTTATTTGGGTGATTGTGGATCGGTTGACCAAGTCTGCGCACTTCATTCCAGTTAGGACTACTTATTTTGCAAAGCGGTTAGTTGAGATCTATATCAGCGAGATTATTTGCCTTCACGCTGTGCCGGTGTCTATCATTTAAGATCGGGGCACGCAGTTTACATCGCAATTTTAGAAAGCCATGCAGCGAGAGTTGGGCACACAGGTGGAGCTGAATACAACATTTCACCCTCAAATGGACGGGTAGTGCGAACGCACTATTCAGATATTGGAGGATATGCTACGTGCGTGGGTCATAGATTTCGGGGGTTCTTGGGATCAGTTTCTGCCGCTCGCAGAGTTTGCCTACAACAACAACTACCAATCGAGCATTCAAATGGCTCTGTATGAGGCTTTGTATGGAAGACGGTATCGATCTCCGGTGGGTTGGTTTGAGCCTGGTGAGGCTAGGCTAGGCTATTGGGTACTGACTTGGTACAGGATGCTTTGGACAAGGTTAAATTAATTCAGGATCGGCTTTGCACGGTGCAGTCTAGACAAAAGAGTTATGCCAATCGGAAGGTTCTTGATGTTGCTTACATGGTTGGGGAGAAGGTACTACTCAAGGTTTCGCCCATGAAGGGTGTTATGAGGTTCGAGAAGAAGGGCAAGTTGAGCCATCGGTATATTGGGCCGTTTGAGGTGCTTTAGAGGATTGGAGAGGTGGCTTACAAGCTTTCCTTGCCGCCTAGTCTATCGAGTGTTCATCCAGTATTTCATGTTTCTATGCTCCGAAAGTATGACGGCGATTCGTCTCATGTTTTAGATTTTAGCACGGTTTAGTTGGATGGTGATTTGACTTATGATGTGGAGCGGTGGCCATTTTGGATCGGCAGGTTCGGAGGATGAGATCAAAGAACATAGCTTTAGTGAAGGTGTAGTGGAGAGGTCAACTAGTTGAGGAGGCTAATTAGGAGACTAAATGGGATTTGCAGAGCAGATATCCACGCCTATTTGAGACTCCAGGTACGTTTCTAGATCCGTTCGAGGATGAACGTTTGTTTAAGAGGGGGAGGATGTAACGACCCGACCGGTTGTTTTGAGTATTGTAGCCCCGTTACCAAATTTACTGCTTATACTATTCTAAATTATCGTTATGTGACTTGTCGGGGTAGTTGGTTCAGTTTCGGGGATATTTCGAAATGAGTTGGGGATGTTTCGAAATGAGTTGAGGCACTTAGTCTCAAGGTTGGGAGCTTGAGTTGAAAAGGTTGACCGAATGTTGACTTATGTGTAAATGGCTCCAGAATGGAGTTTTGATGGTTTCGATAGCTCCGTTAGGTGATTTTAGGCTTAGGAGTGTGTCCGGATAGTGATTTGGAGGTCCGTAATTGATTTAGCCTTGAAATGGCGAAAGTTGGAAAATTAGAAGTTTTGGAAATTGAGAAGTTTGACCGAGAGTTTGACTTTGTGGTTACTTGGCTCGGATTTTGGTTCCAGGAGTTTTGAGTAGGTCCGTTTTGTCATTTATGACTTGTGTGCAAAATTTGAGGTCAATCGGACGTGATTTGATAGGTTTCGGCATTGAATGTAGAAGTTAAAAGTTCATAAGTTCATGAGGCTTGAATTAGGGCGCGATTTGTGTTTTTGATGTTGTTTGATGTGATTTTAGGCCTCGACTAAGTTAGTATCGTGTTTTAGGACTTGTTGGTATATTTGGTTGAGGTCCCGGGGCCTCGGGTATATTTCGTATGGTTATCGGAATGGAATTTGATTTAGAGTAATGGATGAAGTTTTCTGGTGTCTCTGTCTTGTTTCTATGTACGCGATCGCGTGGACAGGTCCACAATCATGTAGGCTATTTTTCTTGGGTAGTGGAAATTTGTTGTCTGCGATCGCAAGTTTTGGGCTGCGATTCCATAACCTGGAGGAAACACGCATGGGCTAAGTTGCGTTGGCGAAGAGGAAGTGAAGCAAGTAGGCTCCGCGTGGTTGTTATTCGCGAATGCGACGAAGTGTTTGCGATCGCATAGTTCTGTGTTGGGTAGTCATCGCGTTCGCGTGGGTATTTATGCGATCCAGTAAGGTTAAATTGTTGGGCAGCATAGTTGTGCTTTGCGAACGCGAAGCATTTACCGCGATCACGATTAATGAAATCTGGGTAGACTTAAATATTTCAAAAACGAGGGTTTGAGTTTCTTTCACAAATTTGATTTTGGGAGCTCGGTTGGAGGCGATTCTTGGAGAGATTTTCAAGGGAGTGATTAGGGTAAGTGATTCTTACTTAGTTTTGGTTAAATTCCATGATTATATCTTTGATTTCATCATTTAATTAGTGATTTGGGTTGAAAAATTGGGGAAAAATGGAGAAAACTCCTTAGGCCGAATTTGGGGATTTGAGCGAAATTTTGGTATCAGCTTTGAGTAATTTTGGTATATTTGGACTCGTGGTTGAATAGATTTTTGGATTTTGTAACTTTTATCGGATTCTGAGACATGGGCCCGGGGGTTAACTTTTGAGTTGACTTTTTGACTTTTGATTAAGAACTAAGAATTTTTATATGGAATTGATCACTTTAGCTTGTGTTGATTGTATCGAATTATTTGTAGCTAGATTCGGGGCATTTGAAGGCCAATTCGCGAGGCAAGGGCTTGTTGGAGTAGAGATTTGCACGGCTTGAGGTAAGTAACACTTCTAAACTTGGTTCTGAGGGTATGAAACCCCAAATTTCGTATTATGTGATTAGTGTTGAGGTGGCGCGCTTGCTAGGTGACGGGCGTGTGGGCGCTCACCATAGTAATTATGATTTAGTCGATTCCATGGAACTGTGTAGCGATCTTATTTGAACATTTTTACTGTACTCTAAGTGTTAGAGCACTTGAGCTATGATTCATGCTAGAAAACATGTTTAGGCTATATGCTAGTACTATTGGGACCCACATTGGTCGATCTTTGCTATTGAGTTATTTGCTTAATTGCTGTCATGTACTCAGTTGCATTTATCATTGCATATCATATCTGAGTCTCCGTTACCGTATATTGTCACATATTGTATTATTGATTTGGGCTGCTTAGCATGAGTGTTGTGAGCCGAGAGACTGGAGAGATTGATGACTGAGTGAGGCCGAGGGCCTGTTTGTGAGTGACATTTACGGGATCGATCTGCACTCCGCAATAGACTTTATTGATTTATGCCATGATTTGGCTTATTATAGCGCTTAGGCTGGATCTGCCCCTCTGGAGTATGCACACCCACAGTGAGCGCAATTGCTATTGATTCATTTGCATTGGGCTGGATCTGCCCTAGATTTATTTGCATTTGAGCTGGATTTGCCCTAGACTTATTTGCATTTGGGCTGGATCTGCCCCGTACAGTGCTGAGTGATTGAGTGTGACAAGTGAGAATTGGGACAATCATGTTGAACACTCCGAGAGTGTGAGTATGCGAGGTTTTTATTGTGTTGCATCACATACGATATGCATATTGGCATGTAGATATAGAGATGTCATATAACTCATATCATTTAGACTTGGCATATTTAATCTGTCATGAGTTTATTTGTTAATCCTGGAAGCATGCCTAAATTCTTGTACCGTTACATGCAGATTATATATTTCTGAGATATTACTGTCATATTTTTCGTAAATTTCCGTATGTGGGCTGTAAATGTTCGAGCCCATCAATACTTTCAGTTCAAAGGTTAGATTGTAATTATTGTGTTGGTTGTACTCATGCTACACCCTGCACTTCGTGTGCAGATCTAGGTATTTCCGGGCACGGCGGTTGCTGATTCACAGAGTTCAGTCATTGGAGATTATTGAGGTAGCTGCTCTGGCATCCGTAGACCTTGACTCTCCTCCCATATCCTTCAATTTTACCTATTCAGTTTTAGTTTCTAGATAGTGTTTCAGACTTGTATTGTATAGATGCTCATGTACTCAGTGACACGCTGGTTTTGGGAAACTTATGTATCGAGTTATGACAGTTTCATAGTTCACATTTGGTGGGACTGGGGTGCATTGGATAGCTCCACTCTTAATCAACATTTCTATTTCATTTTTCAAGTCGTAACAATCCTCGGTGTCATGTACAAGAACACTTGAATGATAAGCATAATGCTTTCTTGTATCAAAATACTTGGTGGCTAGTCAGGGATTCTTCCTTCTATCGGGTATATCAATCTGGCTCTTCTCATCTGCTCAAATAATTGGGCTAAAGCCTCAGCAATTGGGGTGAAATTTCTGGGGTTGTTACTTCAAAGTTCGGACGTGGTCTAGGAGCATAGGCGGGTCTATTTTGGTGGGTGGTGGTTTGAATGGGAGCATGTGGTCGTGGTAGGTTTGGATGTATATTGGCTTGAGGTGGGTTGTAGTGGAAGTTGAGTATTATAGTATGCTTGGGCATTATATACTGGGTTATAAGTGGGTTGGTTTGGAGGATGAGTGTTTGTGGGGTAAGGATTGGCTCGGTGAGGAGGACTTGGTTGATAAAATGGGACAATTGTCGTCACCACTTCTTTCTTCTTCTTTCCATTACCGATGGAACCAAACTATATAGCCTTTCTAGCATCTTGTAGTTCGGCCATTGATTGTATCTTCCTAGACTTAATGCCTTCTTCCACGAAGTCTCCCATTTTGACCAGCTCGGGGAACTTCTGGCCCATCATTCCTATCATATTCTCGAAGTAGATTTCTTCTTGAGCACAGATGAAATACTTGGTCAGCTCATTGTCATCAAGCAGGGGTTGTACTCTAGATGCCCCTGACCTCCAATGACGAGCATATTCTTGAAATGACTTAGAGGGCTTCTTTTGTAGGTTCACCAAAGCAAATATATCCGGGGTGATCTTAGTGTTAAACCTGAAATGATTCATAAAATTCTCAGCCATGTCTTGCCATTCTCTCTTGTTTTTAGGGTCATGCCTGGTGTACCGAGTGTGCGATTCCCCAGTCAGACTTCTTATGAACAGTTTCATCCTTAACTTCTGATTTCTTCACACACCTACCAACTTGTCATAGTACACCATCAAGTGAGCGTGGGGATCGCCCGTTCCATCAAAGATATCAAACTTCGAAGGCGTGTAACCTACCGGCATATCAACATCAGGGAGTATGCATAGGTCTTCATAATCTAAGTTCTCGCTCCCTCGAGCAATTTGCAGCTTCTCCGTCTATTTCCTTAGTACTTGTAGTTGTTTAGACAATGACTCATCTTCTTTAGACTTTGCTTCTCTCTCTATTTCAGCATACTGGTCTATCTCATAAGACGATCTAAATGTGATGGGTGCGGTAAAAGTTGGTTCAAATGTGTTATATACGGGTGGAATATATCACTCTTGGGTGGCGGTGTGTGCTGCAGGTATATACTGCATGCGGTTGTTGGTGAAATGGAATATATCACTCTTGGGTAGCGGTGTGTGCTGCGGGTATATACTGCATGCGGTTGTTGGTGAAATTGACATTTTCACGAGGAGGAGTTTGGATCAAATTAGTGGTGGCTGGGATTTGGTAGAGCTTGAACATAGTTGGGAACATAAGGTGTGTATATAGGAGGGTTTCGTGGGTTTGTAGGGTAACTGGCGGTATGACTTGAGTTATGGCGGGGTTTGTGGTGATGGTAGTTAGGGTATTAGTTGTTTGTCGGCTTGATGAAGGGAAGTGGCCGGGGATTGAATCTTGTGCTGGAAAACAGGGTAGTTGTGGAAGTGTCATCACGGCCAGATGTGCTAACTCCCCGATCTGTTGTACCTCCTCCCTTAGCGACTCCATCCCCTTTTCCATCGGGCAACATGCTCATCATTCCAAGTTTCATCCCTTTCCCCTGATCCCCCTGGGTTGTCGGCTCCCACCAAAGCATTTCCGATCGGGTTGTCTGTATCTTAACTTTGGACCTTAGATTATACAGTGGCTTGGCCAGTTTATAAATCAACACAAATCAACCTCTATTTCGGGGATAAATAAAGCAATAAAGCAAGAAAGTAAAGAAGAGTAAAAGTTAGTTCAGGGATTGCACAAATATAATCACATAGAGCAGTTAGTTTACATATTCAAACAAATGCATTTTCCTAAAACATTTAAGGACCTCTCTTTGCCAGAGGTAGGCCTATGTCGCAAGCGTTTGACAATCAGTCAGATTTTGACACATTCGGATCTGAAGCATGTTTAGTTTTAATTGATGGAATTTGCTAGTAATTAGGTTACATGGACTCCACTACTAATAGAAAGATGGGGGATAGTTGCTGAGGGCTAAAATGTAATTTTCAAGGTTTACAAAGGTTGCGTGGGCTAATAGAATCGCCCTTAGGGAATGAAAAGTTCAAAGAGGAGATCAACCAACAACTCAATAGTCATCCCCGAAATCTCCTCCCAAACTCTCCTCCTCTGGATCTTCTTCGAGATCTTCTTCAACCTCCTCCTCGTCCTCATCATGGTTGTACTTTGGCTCCTCTTCCGGATCTTCCTCTGGTTCTGTCTCGGACCCAATTTGTATGTATTCCACTATCTGGTTGTTATCATTTGGCGGTGGCAACATGTTATCAACCGATCTCGGGACCACCTGTTGATTCATGGCAGTGGTGACAAGATAGTGAGGCAGGATCTCGTGGTAAGGCTGCTGCTGAGTCCTCCAATCCAGCCAATCCCTCCCTACTGGGCTTGGCCAATTCATCTTCGTCATTAATCCACACAAAATACTTAGGCTTGCACTATGAGGTTTCACCCATACCCATTGTGATTAGGTCATTCCTGGAGCCTTCTTATCCTTGGGATTGGAATCTCCCGTTGTATTCATCCTCGTACAAAGTTGTCCTTGGCAAAAGAGGTACTTCTTGAATCAAACCAAAATGCCTCAGAACCCTCAGTGGTGCATACGACCGAATCCCTTCCAGGCCTACCAACTCGATGAAGTATTTCCTCGACCTTCTCATAATTGCTTTGCCACTCAACCAAGAAATTTTCTAGTTGATGAATTCTTTGGTCAGGCAGGTTAAAAACTCCCACCACTCTTCTTGGCCATATGGTCTAGCCCAATGCCTCATCCTTTCGTTGTGACTACGGATCATGTTGCTAGTGCCGACAAAGTAGTCGACGGTCAGCTCTATTTGGAAGAAATGCTCTATAGCCCATATCTATAGCAACACGTTACAACCTTTGAAGAAATCATACCCTCTTGAACACGTCGAAAAATTTATGAACATTTTTGCCAGTATCATAGGAACAAGAGTAACCCGCAGATTTCCTCGGAATGTAGCCAAGACCAGGGGTAGTAAGTTGATATTGATCTGCCCCTTCCTTTGTGGGAAAACAAGAAGTCCCAACATTGCTAAGGAGAAGGTCAGGGACAAAGGCTCTCCTATGTCGCTTGGTCACACTGAAATTTCTCAAGATGCTAATCGTAGCTCTCCTAATGCCCAAATGTGTCAAACAACTGGTCCAAACTCACCCATCCGTCCTCGACACTTCTCAGGTTCTTGTTACTCTTCAAACCCAGTGCGAAGAGGAACTTATGGTCTAGCATGATAGTCAGCAATATAGGCTTCCATCTGGCGAATGATGACTCGGTGAAACTGGTAACTTCCTCAAGCGTTGGCGTCAGCTCACAAACAACAAATCTGAAGGCTGCCTTGGCTCGGACCCATAACTCTATAAATAACTCGGTGAGTACCTTGTCTGCTCAAATGTTCATTAGCGCACTTAGTGGTCCTAGATGTGTCCTGATTTCATCTTCGTCCTCTCACCGGATATTCCTCCACCACTATTTCAGCTTGTGAGGTGCTCCCGTAACCATGTTAATTTCTGGGATGTTGCGGTTGATTTCCATCTAAAAGGGTGAAAGATTTGGTAAGTATTTTGCTCCGAATCCTTAGTGTCTCATCTAGATTGATATTTCGTTCCAATATAACGCGTGTCCTTGGGTGCATGACCCGTTCACATTAGGGTGGCTTTCCTAATTATGAGTCGATACCAAGGATCAACCCACCTAAGGTATATCATGACCAATGTTTGCTAAAAGTAGAGTTTTTTCCTAAATTTGGAGTTGGAATGAATAATTGCGAGACGTTATGTTAGTTGGCCTGATAAGGTCGTTCTCTGAAATAAGAGAGTATTGAATGAAGGTTCGGAGCGGTGAAAAGACAACCCTCACGTGACATTGTGTGTAATTGTGTACGATCAAAACTCGATAGGAAAAATATGATGACAGTGTATAAAGTAGTAGCATGTAATTGTGGTGAAACAGTGATAATATTAAAAATAAATAACTAAGCACATATCAACAGGTTATAGAGGTATGTAGAGTGTAATAAAGTAGGATAAAATGAATAAACAAATACTGCAGGTTAGACACACAACTAGAGCAGAATACAAACAAACATCCCCAAGTTCATGTCTAGCCTAAGCCTGCTAAGGTCAGAACCTAAATGTATTTCCCAGCAGAGTCGCCATGTTGTTGCACCCTATTTTGTACAGGTAAAAAAAATATAACTAATGGTTCTTCTGAAGTTGATAAAAAGAGTCGTCACCTAATATTTAATGTATAATAGGGTACCTATAAGTCTGTGAAATTTATTATCCTAATGGTTTGCTAACCGGTGAGATTTGGGTAAGCATTCTAGTTATTCTAAGGGGAAGGGGTTAGGCATCCCTTAAAATCAATCCGAGGTAGCTCCTTAAACTTAGGTTAGGTTCGGGGAAAGGAAAAACTAAATTCTATTTGAATTTGATAAGTGAGATTTTAAAAAATGTTTCAAGTTTGTTTGAAAGCTTATTTTGCGAAAAAGGTTGGGTATTTCCTTTTAGAAGGGTGATATCTATTTGTGAGTCTTTGTAACTTGAAGAATAATAGACTACTTCAAAAATATGCTTTTGGTTGAAATGGATATACCTTGTTTGTTTTATGAAAATTGCTCTAGCGAAATGCCTTATGTTTCAAACTCAATTTGTTGTCTTTTTTTTTTTTTTTTTTTGATTTAATTTGTAGACCTTCATTTAATTCACTCCATAAGAACTTGGTAAATAGAGAAACACAGTTTAGTAACGAGCCAATAGCGGTCAAAAAAGACAGTCACACTAACATTAAGATATAACCAACTTAAAATGCGATCAAAATAATTAAAATCCACATCTTCTCAATTATCTAATTCCTCCAGTTTCCATCAGAGTCACCACCACCCCTTGAGTAGCGTGATCCGCCATCACCACCGTATCCACGGTCACCACCACCGCCATATCCACGGTCACGGCCACGGCCACCACCGTAACCACCGCCGCCGCCGCCGCCGCCGCCGTAACCACCACCGCCGCCCTCGCGTCTTCCACCTCCATATCCTCCACCTCCGTATCCACCGCCTCCCTCACGACGTCCACCGCGGAAACCACCGCCGCCGAAGCCGTGCTTCGTTAACGGTGATGTTACGACCATCAAGGTCTTGGCCGTTCATCCCTTCGATAGCGTCCCTCATGGATTTCTCTCTTGTAAGTCCTTCCGTATATGATTTCTTTTATTTTTTGAAACAATTTTGTATTGTGCGTGATCCATTTGATGATTTTCCGAGGGTGTATTTATTTCAAATCTGCCAAAAACTTGAAATCATTGAAATTCGTTAGCACTACATATAAATTAAATTGTTTGTTTATTGAGTGGTTAGTCCCAAACTATTAATGTTCAAAGCGTTAAAGTGATTGAAGAAAATGAACCATATAAATCTAGAGGAGACTACACTTTATACCCACAAAAACCAAAATATTTACCCGCTCTTACCCATTTTGAAAATAATTACAATATCCACCTACCCCACCCATATTAATTACCCGGCCTACCTATCACTCTTTCTCTGTAATTTTGAAGTTTAAAGTTGTCTTCTATGTTCCCCTGTTTTTCTCCCAATTTTCTCTTTCTTCCTTTTACCACATTAATTCATTTTCTCTTCATATTCTTCCAATAAGCAATTCCTTTTATTCTTAAGTTCTCTCTTCCATATATCATTGGCAAGAAAGTTAAGTAGGAAAAAGTTCTCGGTGAGTCTTATCCATTATTCAATAGAGAAATATTACAAAGTAGTGGATCCAAATTTAGATTTGAAGAAAAAAATTGGAACTTTATGTGTATGAGTTCAAACTATTAGGTCTGAATTTTCGGTAGATCGATCTTCTTCTCTGCCAGATCGATCTTCATTAAGATGGTCAACCCAAGCTGTTGCTCTAACTCCTTTCCTTATGATTTTTGTGTGTATGAAGACCCACCATTGTTGAGCTTGAAGCTTCTAAAACGGAAATTTTGTTTTGAAGATATATTGTTTGATTCGATGTGGGTGCTATAAAATATTGCTTATAGTACCTTCGAGTAGCTTCCCAAATCTGAATTTTTATGTGTGTTTGAATATCCACCATTATTGGCTTGAAGCTCAATTTTTGTTTTTGAAAATTTCTTATTTGATTCAAAGTGGGTGTTATTAAATATTGCTTATAGTACCTTCTGGAAGTTCATACTGAAATTTGATACATTTGAAGTTGATTTGAGATGATTAAGATCGAATCTTTTCACTGAAAATCGAAGAAGAAGACAATTACTTAATAGTATATTGCTACGGTATACAATATGTTGTAGGAGTATATAGCTATATTGTAACAATATACTATTATAGTATACAATATACTGCAACAGTATACTATAATAATCGAAGAAGAACACAGTTACCTAACGGTATACCATTACGATATACAATATACTGTAGGAGTATATAGCTATAATGCAACTGTATACTATTATAGTATATAATATACTGTAACGGTATTTTGTAATAATATGTAATATACTGCAACAATATGCTGTAATAGTATACGATATACCATAATAGTATACTATTTTAATGTAATAGTGTAATGTTGAATGAAGAACATAAAATATCATTTTCATATATTGTATGCTATTTTGGTATNACTGCACTATAATCTGTTCTGCAATAATATTTAGGGTGTAAGCACTGCCTGGAACTCTTGAAGTTCCTTGGAACTTTGACACATCCTAAATAAGAGAGAGGCTTTGAAAAATCCGATCCTGGAAGTTGGTTTATCTCATATTATTAGACTTTGAGTCTGGATTAGGTTGATTAGATGTAGATGTAATCACTGATGTATTTTCATTTATTCTTTTGATTCACTTGGTCTGTCATAAGCTTTGTAATGAACCTTGTAATAACTACTGGGGTAGGTGAAAAGGGATGGGATAGAATGCATGCCTATATGGTGTATATTGTCTCAATTCTGCATTTTTCACGTAGATACCATGCCTATAGGGTGTATATTTTCTCAATTCTGCATTTTCACGTAGATACCATGCCTATAGGGTGTATATTTTCTCAATTCTGCATTTTCACGTAGATACCATGCCTATAGGGTGTATACTTTCTCAATTCTGCATTTTCACGTAGATACCATGCCTATAGGGTGTATATTCTCTCAATTCTGCATTTTCACATAGAAAACACGTCTATAGGATTAATACTTTAAAATGCTGCATTCTTCACATAGATACCATGCTCATAGGTTTTCTGCACTTCGCAATATATACCATGTCAATAAATCACTGCTAAAATTCTGCACATCACGTAGATAATATGCCTATAGGATTTTTCCTGCATTTTTGCACGTGCATCTGTCATTAGGCAATTCCACTTATAAGGCCTAAAATAAACCAATCATATCAATGACCTGCTTAGAAGATCTCTGCATAACAAAATTCGTAACACCTAGAAAACATGCCTATAGGAGTAATCGATTAAAATCTAAAATTGCCTACTCATCTTTAAAATCAGTAGTAATTCGTTTAAAGTGCTCGCAGAACTTACGATACTGTAACTTATTTTTTTTTTGCAATCAGTTCGTTCTTCCCCTGTCTTTGAACTAATAGATATCATGCATATAGACCCTGTTTAACATAGATAGATAGTTAGATAATTAATCAATCGTCAGTTTTTTTGCAACTACATCTAAGCAGGACTAATTCGGACTCCCTATCTGGAAAATAAGTGGTAGATCAATTCTTCCTACGCTAATTTTAATCAAGGACCTAAACAGTATGTGTAAGACGTGCTAAACAATTTGTTTCTCTAAATGAGAAGGCCTACTTGAGCCTTTAATTGCTTTATCTCCCCATTAAGTGTATTATGTGTTTTTGATTGTCGCCTTAGAATTTTATCCTTTTAAACCCCTGAAAAGCCAAGCTTCCTCCCTTTAGGATTAGTAGTCCTAAAAGCCTCCAGGACTGATAGGTGAGACGGGTAATAGCACGCTATAGGTAGCGATACCATTCCGCGACTAATACCTTAACGGGGTGGGAAGGGTTGACATGGAGATGATGATCACACGATAACACTATGCGTACGATTGGTTACCGGTGTTGTGTGGATGATCCATGTGATTTATTAACCTAGGACCCCTTTCCTTATGTTACTTTGTTTAGTATCAATAAATTCTGTCTTTTCAACTACCCAAAACTCCCCTTTAATTTTTTCACTGCATTATTCCTTTTCCTTCTAACTTTTTCTTCTTTGTTTATTCAATGTCTTGACTAATTCTTGCACTTAGACTCTCCCTCAAACAAATTATAGATTCTAACATGCTTGTTTGCAACCCTTATGTGTAAATTTATTTGTATACTTGTTTACATTAAAGTCACAACATAGCATGGTCGGGAACCACACTAGTGGATCTTGAGGGGTGCCTAGCACCTTCCCCTCGAGATAATTTCTAGCACTTACCCGAACTCTGGTTTTCAAATTCAAAACCCTTAGTGTCCTAATGCACTTAATCATTAGGTGGTGACTCTTCAATTCCAAAAACCCAATTCCCAAACGGGAATAGAGTTGTCTTCCCAAATGTCGTAAACCCGATTTCGCTTTAGAAAAAGGGGGCGTCGACAGCATGGCGACTCTGCTGGGGATTCTTTAGGCTTTTACCACTTCATGTTATATGTGACTTTATTGTTTTCTTTATTGCTTTGTTTAATACCTTTATTCGAAACTAACTTGTCTTTTTGTTTCTTTTTCTTTAACGCGTTCATTTACTGCTTTCCTTCAATACCGTTGTAATTTCTGAGCAATTATTGTAATCATTATGAACGTGAAAATACATGACAATTTGTTTCATTCTTGTAATTGCTTCTTCAATATCATATTCCACTCGTGCCAAACAAATACCATAGCAACGCTTGATGAGTTGTTGCGCTCTTCCGATATTAGTACCCCCTAAATTTGGCAAAGGCATATTTGCGGTAAAACTAGTCGATCAGCGGTGCAGTCGATGGTTCCGTGCCTTTCCCTCTTGAGTTGTCCGCTCAAGGGTACCGGTCTAGCACCCCATAGAAACCTTATTCTACTTAACTGTACATGCATCACTGTCAAACCTAGTCGAGTCAGTTATGTTGTCCACATAATGACTCTTTAGGATAGCCTTATCCAAAGTCCACTGGGTTCCCCTGGGACCCAAACGGACAACACCATATTCTGTGCATTTATTTGGAGGACTAAATGCTGTTTATGCCAATTATTGATTTAAATAGTCGAGTTCGGCAGGGGTGAGGGACTAACACTTTGTTTTGCAGAAAATGAGGCACGAAATCCCCAGATTCGGCATGGTAAACAATATTCACCCGAGGTTGCTAAGTTGGTGGGAGGACCTTCATTCTAGTGACCGGACTCTCGTCCGCAAGTATTTGGGAAACTTACCCTCTCTTTTGGAAATTCAACCGGACAACAAAATCATAGAGGCTGCGACCTTATTCTGGGACAGTGACAGATCAATATTTTGATTTGGAGACCTTGAAATGACCCCTCTGCTCGAGGAAATAGGAGGTTTAGCCGGTATTCCTTGGGAGACTCCGGGTTTGCTCATGCCAGAAAACCGCAAGGGTAAGGGTTTCTTCAAAATGATGGGGTTGAAGAAAAATTTAGACTTGACTTGTTTGAAGGATTCCTATATTCCTTTCGACTACCTGTATGAGAGGTACAGCCATAGAAAATCCTACCGCACCTATCCAGATGAATTCGCCCTCACATCATTGGGGCATATCCACAGGAGGGTTTTCGTCTTTATGTTCTGCTTCTTGGGAATGATAGTGTTTCCTATGAAGAAGGCTAGGATCTATATCAGACTAGCCATGGTCACCAAGACATTGATGGAAGGGATTGGAGGGCAGCCTTTCAGCATAGTGCCCATGATTGTTGCTGAGATCTACCGAGCTTGGAGAACTGTCAGCGAGGAGCCAGTCATTTTGAGGGTTGCAACTTACTACTCCAACTCTGGCTTATAGAACATCTCCAAAAGGGTCGATACTGTCAAGAGCTTCCGCGAAGGCCGTGGAATGATCATATAGCCTTTCACCATCCCAAGAGAATGAACTATATGCCTGACATGTTTGTTCAGCCGGGGGATGCTCGAGGATGGGTAGAGTTGTTTGAAAACTTGAAGGAAGACAAGGTGCAATGGATGTTCGAATGGTTCCCCACTGGAGAGTTCATCATCCGCTCTCGCGACGCTCCATTCCTTATACTCATTGGTCTGAGGGGAACTTATCCCTATGTNTGATTTGAGATGATTGAGATCGAATCTTTTCGCTGAAAATCGAAGAACACAATTACTTAATAGTATACTGCTACGATATAGAATATATTGTAGAAGTATATAGGTATATTGCAACAATATACTATTATAGTTTACAATATACTGCAACAGTATACTATAATAATCGAAGAACACAGTTACCTAACAGTATACCATTACAGTATATAATATATTATAAGAGTATATAGCTATAATGCAACTGCATACAATTATAGTATACAATATACTGTAACTGTATATTGTAATAATGTGCAATATACTGCAACAGTATTCTGTAATAGTATATTATATACCATAATAGTATACTATTTTAATGTAATAGTGTAATGTTGAATGAAGAACATAAAATATCATTTTCATATATTGTATGCTATTTTGGTATATAATATATAATTCAATAGTATATAGTTTATTACAATAATATATTATTATAATATACAATATGATATTGTAATTTATTACATGGCAATCACATGTTGATTTTTAGAATCTGATTATGTAATTTATGGTGCTCGACAGCAGTCAGTGTGATATTTAGTGAATTAGATCAAGTGACAACTGATATTATTTTAATTTAATAATTGAATTTAAAAAATGAATAAAAAGACAAAAGATATATTATACTAGTTATATTTAATAAAAAAAAGGTGAACAGAAATTAGATTATGAAGAGAAAAGAATATAAAAACATAGAAGTTAAATGAAATTAGAAAAGAAAAAAAATAAGAAAACGAGAAAAAAGAAAAGGAAAAAAGAAAGAAAAAAGGAAAAAAGGAAAAGAAACATAGAAATAAAAAAGAATTGGAGAAAAAAGAGAAAATTTCCCATAAAAACTACTATGGGTAGGAAATGTAATTAGTTTGTGGGTAGAAAAACAAATGGGTAGACAAGGGTAAATAATTCTGTTTTTGTGGGTAACGGTGTCATTCTCCCTATAATCTAATTTACCCTTTTTACCTATAAGTCTTAACTAGTATTAGTACCCGCGCGGATGCACGGACACTAATCATGTCAAATATTTAAGTTATTTGGATTGTATGTAAATAATCTTAAAAATTTACACTTTCTCAGTAAATATAGATAATCATTGGATATTAACTACATGAAAAAAATTAACCATTTCTTCTATTTTTCTTTTTTAATACTATTCTTGCCGGTGTCTGGATCCTAGAAATAGTCAGAAAGCAAAATAATAACTCATATTTATGGCAAAACAATTAAATGTTGAGCAATGAATGAATCTTTGGGTAAGACTTAACTCTTTTACTACTACTTGTACTCTTATTTGGTGTGTTGATATCTCTTAAAAAATACTTCTTTCTTAAAATTTCAGTTTCTAAAACATTTTTTTCATTAATAATTATTTTTATAATAATGTAGTAACTGAAAATATTATTCGTAATTCAAAACTCATTTTAGTTAGCTATCTAAAAATATAAGAAATTCTTTAGCTAGTGAATTATTTTTACTCCAATTTGATATTTGACATTAACCATGTTAAATATCTTAGTTATTTGAATTATATGTANGATGAGTTTTAATAAAAATTGTCTACATATGAACTTTAATTATATTTTTAGTCTTTGGTTGAAATTATTTCATATTTTTCTTTTGGCTTTATCTAATCAGCCTAAATAGGTGCTCACCCGACCACTTAAGTTAAAAAATTGAATGATGTGTAATTTATATATAGTTCATATATAATTATGTGTATAATCGTGTATTGTCGGTATATCATATATTTATATTAGCTATGAAAATTAAACAATAAATATGGCTGGATATTATGTAAATATTCCATAAGTTTTCGGTTTTTTGAGTTTATCCATGATATAACTTCTATTATAATAATTTTAAAACTCTCTACTAATGTTCAAAAATATCTTATCTTTTTATTATCTTTGAATTAAAAAAAGTAAAGAGTTTTTTGAAATAATTTGCTTACATTTTTAAAAAAATATTTCACGTCATACCAATTTTTTCTTTATATATACTCTTTGTTACACTTAAAAGTCGCTGTAGAAACTATCAATTAGAAACCAATATCTCTCTTGTTGAGTTTGAAAAAAAAAACTTTCACATAATCTAATGATTCAAAACTAATATTCTTCAACGAAAAAAATATTATACCCTTGCAATATTGGCTTCACTACAGCTAAATGAAGGTGTTTCAGCTTATATCCTTCAATTCATTGAATGTGCTAAATTGAAATTAATGATAGCAATTGCATAACCAAAGTTTTGTTATTTGCTTGATGTCCATTTATGCAAATTGACTTTTCAAACAAATATTCTTCAAGAAGAAAAAATATTTTTTTTTAATATTGACTTATTTTGTGATGTTTCTTTCTCCAGCATGTATGTTTACTTTATTATATATGTAGGTAAACTTTTATTTGGTTTTTTTAAACTCTTTTTTGTTATTTAGATAAACATAGACGTGTACCCTATATATTACTTTTATTTTAAAAGAATTTCATTTTCAAATCTAGCTACAATGTTTCAAAGCACTATACATATAAGATTTTAAATGTCAAAGAGCTTGGTAGTTATATGGAGTAATTTTTTTTTTGCTAGAGGAGAAGTAGTATTTGAATAATTAGAAAAAAATAATAAAAGTTCCTAACATGAATGCATATGATCATTAACCGAATTAAGTATGATAACATGATAAAAAAAAGATAAATTTTATTTTTAAATTAAATTCAAATTTTAGAACTTTATATATAAATTCAAATTATTTGTTATTTCAAATATATATATATATATATATATATATATATATTATATTTGTATTTAACTAAAATAGTCAAATATAGAATAAAGTTACCATATACTATTGACATTTATTAGCTTGCCACTTGGCTTAACCATAATGCCAATTATATATGGTAACTTTCTTGCTTTAATATATATATAGATTTGCCTATCGTATTTTTTAAATGAGAGGGAGGAGAGATGGACTCTTGATATTGGGCCAGCGGGGGTAGCTAGGCCCATTAGGATTCATACAAGCAGCGGACTCAACATGTGAAGAGAAGGTGGCCTAGTTCCCAGCCAAGGTGGGGTACCTCCACCACAAACCAAGCCCACAGCCAAATATCCTTGGTCATTAACTCTTATTCTTCCTCAAAGGTTTGGACACAAATAAAAAGTCAACTTAGCAGTTTCACATTGCCAGCATGAAATAAGTAAGGCCCCCATTTAACCTATACCTATTTTTTTAAAAGTTTTAACTTGTACCCACTTTTTAAACAACTTCAACCCCCTTTCTCCTCATTCGTTTTCTTCTTCTTCTTCTTCTTCTTCTTCTATTGGTGTTGCTATGAAACTTCAGTTCATGAGATGATTTCCATAAGTATGTTTATCAGATTATTTAAAAACAAATTATAAATAATTACGTAAGTTAGTAGACAATAATTTGTAGATATTTTCACATAATTCTGTTCTTTTCACGTTTATTGTTTCCAAAATTTATGATTTAGATATTGTTGGCAATCTGATTATTTTATAGTAGTAATACACTATGAAAGAATAAGGTGATTATTTATCTAGTATGTTAGAAAACTTTTTCAAAAAACTTCAGCTTATATAGTGCTGAAGTTTTTACAATTGAACTAAATAACTTCAGCATCTTCTGCTGAAGTTTTTGAAAAAGCTTATCCAGGACAAAAAAACTTCAGCTTATTTAGTGCTGAAGTTTTTACAAATGAACTAAATAACTTCTGCTGAAGTTTTTGAAAAAGCTTATCCAGGACAAAAAAACTTCAGCTTATTTAGTATTGAAGTTTTTACAAATGAACTAAATAACTTCAGCATCTTCTGCTGAAGTTTTTGAAAAAGTTTTATGACAAAATTAATGAATCCAGGACAAATCTGAAGTTTTTACAAATGAACTAAATAACTTTAGCATCTTCTGCTGAAGTTTTTGAAAAAGTTTTATGACAAAACTAATGAATCCAGGACAAAAAAACTTCAACTATTTTAGTGCTGAAGTTTTTACAAATGAACTAAATAACTTCAGCATCTTATCCAGGACAAAAAAACTTCAGCGTATTTCCTTTGCTACTTCAGGCCCGTCTGCTACTTCAGGCCTGTCTACTAGAATGCTGAAGTTTTGCGTGATTGCCTTTGCTACTTCAGCCCCGTATGCTGAAGTTACGCGGAGAAGTGGGTACGCTTGCAATTTTTTTTGCAAAGCGGGCACAAGTTAAAACGTGACCCAAAAAGCGGGTATAGATGCAAATCCCCCATAAGTAAGTACCAAAGGTTCATGATAAACCTTTCAAAGGTTCGGTCACATAGAAGTTCAACAACTTGGAACAAACAGCTTTATAGGACACTACAACTCTCATTTGAGTACAAAGACATGAACAACTTGGGACAAACACAACAATTGACCTTAGGACCTCTTATCAGAACACTAAGTACAAAGATAAATCACTGTAGGTAGATTTCTAGGGTTCAAATAATATCAAAGACCTTGAGGTTAATCATAACATGTGAAGAACACTTAAGAAGATCAACACTAAGATACATTCAAGCAGAGTTACAGAACAAAGATGACTAATTGCATGTTATCAGTAGATAGGTTCTGTTTCTAACTACACAAGATGACTCATTAAGTAATATGAATATCAACAAGTGACAAAGAATAACATGTGCACTGGTTTCATTGATTCTATCAAGGTTCAACACTTCAGGATCTTTAAATAGGTTTAGATTACTTAGAACAGGTCAACATGCATTTAAACAACCTTCAGAACAATTTCGGGTGAGTATGCACATAACTAGGACCTTACACCATTAAACACTTAGGCTAATAACTTCACTCAGACTTCCCACAGAGTGTATCAATCAACCAGATCAGTAGAGACCTCAACATAAATAGGAAAATTGGTTTTAGCCTTTGTTTAGACCTAGTGGATATGGTATTTAGTTGTGACAATATATAGTCCATCACGTTTTCAGATTACCAGATCCAAACATCACTCAGTTCATGATTAAGTTCTCCCCTAATCAGTGATGTTAAACATGCATGGGATAACAGATAAAGATGCTCATTTTCAGTTGGCCAAAGCAAGAACAACAAATCATAGCAGGTTTATTTAGACATATAAGTAAGTTCACTAGCAGGCTGCACCAACAGTTCAATTACATGATTTTTATGTATAGATTGTATAGTATCATGATTGAGTCTACCAGCTAGTGTTATTTAGGCAAGAGCAGATTAACATGAGAAACATGAACAAGTCCCTTAATGAGAACCATTTATCGAGTTAAACCAATGCAACATAATATCATAGAGAGGTCAAGATTGCACATTGCTGCAGGTATAAAATCTTAGCAGGTTTACGTAGTGGTTCAAACATAAAGTTTCTTCAAATACTAAAGTCATATAAAGGTTCATGAACATAACTTGACTAGCAGGGCAACATGACAGATGTAAGCACAAGTATTGGAGTCATTCAATCAACACAACAATACATGTTTCATATAGCAACTATCACAGAATTCAGATAATTATGAGATGGCAAATAGTGACATTCATTACATGATTGATCCCCAACAAGTTGCATCCAGATATGTAAGTAGACTTATAGCCTGTTTGGCCAAGCTGGAGAATAGCCTGTTTGGCCAAGCTTATTTTTGGCCAAAAGTGCTTTTTTTTGGCCAAAAGCACTTTTGGCCAAAAATTGAGGTGTTTGGCCAAGCTTTTGGAAGGAAAAAAAAGTGCTTTTGAGGAGAAGCAGAAGCAGTTTTGGAGAAGCAGAAAAAAGTAGCTTCTCTCCAAAAGCACTTTTTTGAGAAGCACTTTTGAGAAAAATACACTTAGAAGCAGTTTTTTAAAGCTTGGCCAAACACTAATTGCCGCTCAGAAGTGCTTTTCAAACTAATTAGCCAAACACAAACTGCTTCTCACCAAAAGTACTTTTGAGAAAAGCACTTTTGAAAAAAAGCACTTCTCAAAATAAGGTGATTTTTGCAGCTTGGCCAAATGGGCTATTCAATCAGCTTATTTTGAGAAGTGCTTTTTTTAAAAGTGCTTTTGAAAAAAGTACTTTTGGAGAGAAGCAGTTTGTGTTTGGCTAATTACTCCGAAAAGCACTTTTGAGCAATAATTTGTGTTTGGCCAAGCTTTTCAGAAAGTGCTTTTAAGTATCAAATTACGAATAAGGACATGAATATATTTACTTTATACTTATTATTATAAGTAAATAAATAATCTCAAAATTTTGTTATTACATGCAATAATTAAATCTTTTCATTTTATTTAAGTAAAATATGAAAATAAAATTAAAAAGTACTTAATTCTTTTAATATAAGTTAAATATATTAAAAATCATTCAATAAATATAAAAGCATTCACCGCTAAAGTCACTATATATTAGAAAGCTATCCTAAAAATAAGAAGAAATATTTATACATTAATATCCTACGTATTAGGTTTAACGATTATTTGGTATATACTATATTTTGTTAAGGGCATTTTTGGTAAGAAGAAAAGTCAAAACTGCTTCTGCTTTTGGGAAGAAGCTACTTTTTTCTGCTTCTCAGAAACTGCTTCTGTTTCTTCCCAAAAGCACTTTTTTTCCTCAAAAAAGCTTGGCCAAACACCTCAAGTTAGGGAAAAAAAGTGCTTTTGGGAAAAAAAAGCACTTTTGGCCTCTTGACAAGCTTGGCCAAACAGGCTATTACTAATATACTAGAAATGTTCATCATATGATTCCCTTTATTTCAAGTCATCATAATAACACATGAACCGTTTTATCACAAAATCATATACAAACTATCAATTAGAGTCAAATAGATCAACATGCGGATATGAAAAGTGATGAGAATCATTTTATTGAACAGAAACAATGCAGCGCCATTTCATAGGCATAAAGGTCAAGGCAACACATTGTTGAAGGCATGAAATTTTAGCAGGCTATCAGAAGAAGCTCAAGAACATGATTCAATCGACTTAGCTAACATGGTAGTGTAAATATGGCTATTATTTAACTAACAAGGATAGGTCACACATAATATCACCAACACAAGGTCTAATTCAGCTAAACATGGAGGCTTAACAGGATTTATCCATAAGAATAACAACAATGCAGAAACATCTTAACTAGCTAAGTCATGAAAGGTAAAATTCAATAACTATTATAGATTATATAACAACACAAAGACAAAATAACTATCACGAAATGTCACTAATCTTAGAAGAAATAGAATGACATGAATATCAAGACATAGTGAAAGCCACATGTTAACATGAACTACAAATGATTATCATGTAAACATTATAAACACAGAACTACATAACTAACTTAGAAAATAAAAGAGGAGGGTTAGTGTACATTGATCTTCTGTGGAGCAGCAAACCAAGTAAAGAATGCTTACAACCATTTTAGAACCCCAACTCACAACGATCAACTCAGTGGTTGAACTCGAACAAGAATGAAAGGAATAAAAGAGAAATTAAAGAAGTGCTACTGAATACTCAAACTTAGCAAAAAGTTTTGAACTTTAATGCTCTTCTTTTACTTTCAGTGTATTCTTCAGTGTGTTACGTGTGTGTATTCAATGCTCTATTTTGTAGTGGAATTCAAGCCTTTTAGGGTTCCGCTTGAATTCAAAGACTGTAATGGATGATGACGAATGCACGATGATGATAGCTAAAAGGGGGAAAGTAGAAGAAAAGAGGGGAAATCAGTGTGGAGATTTTACCTTAGCGTGAAGAGAGGAAGAGCCAACCTATGAATAGTGAGGGACCATCGGTAAGAGCTCTATTTCCAGAGGTCACTGCGTTTGACCTCAAGACAATGAATAATGATGATGCGGTTGAAGATCGATGGCCATGCATGCTTGATTTGAATGAATGGAGAAGGAGTTGATGATATTCTATTTGTCCAATTAGGTCTAGGGTTTCGGGGATTTGGGGGTTTGAATTAGGGTGATGAAAACGGAAAGAATCCGGCGGGATTCACGGATTAAGGGGACAACAGGGGTGATTTGGTTTGATTCGAGTGACCATACACGAATGCTGTAACGACCCAGCCGGTCGTTTCGTGAATTAAAGCCTCGTTTCCCCCATTTCTGCTTCTTTATGTGTTCCTCAGCTGTATTTCATCGTATCGTGTTGGTTGGTTCGGGTCCGGAGTGGTTTCGGTGTGGAATGAGACACTTAGTCTCCTATTGAGAAGTTTAAGTTGAAAAAGTCAACCTGATGTTGACTTATATGTAAATGATCTCGGATGTGAATTATGATGGGTTGGTTAGCTTCATTAGGCGATTTGGGAGCGCGTCCGGAATGTGATTTGGAGGTTCGTTGTAGAATTAGGCTTGAATTGGCGAAATTAGAAATATGTCGATTTTCGGTAGGCAGTGGAAATTTTGATATCCGGGTCGGAATGAAATTACGGAAATTGGAGTAGGTTCGTAGTGTCATTTGTGACGTGTGTGCAAAATTTCAGGTCATTCGGACGAGGTTTGGTACGTTTTGGGCATCGTTTACGAAATTTGGAAGTTTAGAAGTTCTTAGGCTTGAATCCGAGGGTGATTTGGTGTTTTGATGTTGTTTTGAGTGTTCCGGAGGTTCGACTAAGTTCGTATGTTGATATGTGATGTGTCAGTATATTTGGTTGAGGCCCCGAGGGGCTTGGGATAATTTCAGATGGTTAACAAAGAGTTTGGAAGTGGGATTTTGCAGCTGAAGTTGCTGCTTCTGATGTTTCTGCATCTGCGGAGTGGGGACCGCAGGTGCGATGATCACAGGCGCGGGAAGCAAGCGCAGATGCAGAATTTTGTCGCGGGAGCGGAAGATTTGACCGCACCTGCGAGCCCGCAAGTGCGAGGCCTTGGGCGCAGGTGCGGAAGCTGGTGAGTTAAGTGAAAACCGCAAATGCGGCACCTTGGCCGCATGTGCGGTCCTGTAGGCGAGTGAAATAGGCCGCAGGTGCGGAAATGCCTGGGCAAAAGGTATAAATTAAACCCTTCGCGAATTTTTCCCCATTTCCTCCATTTTTGAAGACAGGATTGGAGCTTTTGGGGAGTTTTGAAGATGGAATCAAGGGGGTTTTCATTTAGGTATGTTTCTTGAGTCTAACACTCGTGATTTTGGTGATTTTCAATTGTTTAAGCATGAAATTAGTAGAAATTAGGGATGAAATTGAGGGGATTAGGGCTTGGAATTGGAGAGTTTGATTTGGGGATGTGAGGGACCATTTGATGTCAGATTTTGATGAGTTTGGTATGTATAGACTCTGAGTGAAAGGAGTTTCTAGTTTTGTGATTTTTGTCGGATTCCGAGACACCGGCCCGGGGGCCGGGTTTGGGTGAATTTCGGGATTTTGATATAGATTGATAGTTTTTCGTGTGGAATTGATTCCTTGGCCTATATTGATTGCATTGTATCGCTTTAGGTTAGATTCGGGACGTTTGGAGGCCGATTCCAGAGGCAAAGGCGTAGTGGAGTAGGATTTGTCTTGGTTTGAGGTAAGTAACGCTTCCAAACTTGGTTCTGAGGGTTCGAAACCCCGAACTATGTGCTATATGATTGTATTAAGGTGACGCACATGCCAAGTGACGGGCGTGCGGGCGTGCACCGTGAGAACTGTGGCATGGTTCATTCCATGGCACCGCTTAGTGACTCTTTCTTGCTGATATCCGTGTTTCTATCATGTGATGAAGCAAATGTGCTGTATATCATACTAGATATCCTGTTAGGGCTTCACGCCGATACTGTTGAGACCTGAGTGGTCGTTTCTTGCTGTCATTTGATTAGACCTGTACTCAGTCTTATTCATGCATATCATATCATGTTTCAGTCTCAGTTGTTATTATTTGGCACATCATATCATTGTTCGGGCAAGTTTCATGGCATTGTGAGCCCGTGTGCATGGGACTGGAGAGTGATGACTGAGTGAGGCCGAGAGCCTGATTATGAGTGACAGTTATGGGATCGGGCTGCACGCCGCAGCGATTATGTTGATGATTATGATAGCGCTTGGGCTGTAGGAGCCCCTCCGGAGTCTGTAACACACCTCCAGTGAGCGCAGATGATATTTTTGAGGGATGGATTTCCCTGGATATGAATTTGTCCGAAGTATTGATATCTAGAGATGGATTTCTCCCCAGGGTTGGATTACCCTTTTGCCTCGGTATCGAGTGACTTAGTGTCAGCGATGAGTATGTTCCGGGATGAATTTTCCTGGGCCGGATGGCCATATGCGGTACCGAGTGGTTGAGTGTGTATATTTATATACCTGGAGATGGATTTCTCCTCAGGGTTGGATTACCCTTTGTTCCTCGGTACTGGTTGACTTGCAGTCAGTGTTGTATATGTTTCGGGATGGATTTCCCTGGGCCGGATGGCCATATGCAGTACCGAGTGGTTGAGCACTTGAGAGTGGGAGCACATGGTGCATTTCATACATTCTGTGCATGGGCATGTAGAGTTAGTTGAGCTTTATATTACATTGTTCAGATCTGTATTTATTTTACTGCTTGAGCTGTATTCCTAAACTATTAGCATGCCTACTCTTTCTGCTCAATTTATTTCTATTTCCTGTTGAGGTTACGTTCGTCACTACCTATCAGTCCATAGTTTGGACTTGTTACTTACTGAGTTAGTGTACTCACATTACCCCCTGCACCTTGTGAGCAAATCCAGGTATCTCATGCCTCAGTAGCGGCTGTTGACTATTCCCGTCGTGGACTTTCATCAGAGATGGCGAGGTAGCTGCCCGGCAATCGCAGTCCTGACTTTCTCCTTCTTTATCTCCCTTTTAGTGTACTTTTGGCTACTCTCAGACTATGTTAGTCTTATTATATATTTAGAAAAATCGTAGTATTTGCTCATGACTTTGTGACACCCGAGGTCGGGCTTTTATTTTCGCATTTTGGTTTTGAAATTTATCTCTTTTATGGAATTTCAATATGAAAAAGGTTATTATCTAACTTTTAGATGAAATATCGAATTATTGGGAATATGTCGGCTGACCTAGTTCCATGATAGGCGTCATTACGATCGGTTGGTTTTGGGTCGTGACAAGTTGATATCAGAGCCTAGGTTACATAGGTCTCACGGTTCATGAGCGGGTTTAGTAGAATCTTGCGGATCGGTACGTAGACGTCTGTACTTATCTTCGAGAGGCTGCATAACCTTTAGGAAAACTTCACATTCTTGAATTCTTATCGTGCGAATCTGTTGATTCTAGTAACTAAACTTTTGATATTCTATTCTCTCATAGATGGTGATGACACGTGCTACCGGTCAGGACGGACGGCCACCAGTATCACTAGTTGGGGCCACGAGAGGCCGAGGTCACCGTCGAGGCCGTGGTAGGGGCAGAGGTGTAGCCCGCACAACAACTAGGGCAGTACCTGCAGATCCACCAGCCGCCCCAGTATATGATCAGGTCCCAGTTTTGGACGCTCCAACAGGACCAGCTCAGGCACCGGCTGTGCCTATTGTTATTCCAGGTCTTTAGGAGACCATAGCTCAGATTCTGACCGTGTGCACCAGTCTTGCTCAGGCGGTCGCCGTTTCCGCTACAACAGCTACTTCCCAGGCCGGGGGAGGCACTTAGACTCCCGCTGCCCGCACACTCGAGCAGGTTGCTCAGGGAATTCAGACACCGGAGGCACCACCAGCCTAGCCAGTTGTGCCTGCTCAGGATTATGTAGTTCCAGTCATGCCTGATGACGAGCAGCGTAGATTGGAGATTTGGTAGACTTCAGCCTCCGACTTTCAGTGGTGCAGAGGACGAGGATGCCCAGGTTTTCATAGATAAGTGTCAGAGGATTCTCCGTACAACGGGTATTCTGGAGACCAGTGGGGTCTCGTTCACTACCTTTCAGTTCTCGAGAGCTGCCTTTACTTGGTGGGAGACTTATGAGAGGTGTAGGCATGTTGGTGCAGCGCTCCTTACGTGGCAGCAGTTCTCCGTTCTCTTTCTAGAGAAGTATGTGCCGCAGTCTCGCAGAGAGGAGCTGCGCAGACAGTTCGAGCAGTTACGTTAGGATTATATGACTGTGACACAGTTTCAGATGAGGTTTTCTGAGTTAACCCGTCATGCTGTTTGGTTGGTTTCTATAGACAGGGAGAGGATCAGGAGGTTCATGGATGGTCTCGCTTATCAGCTACGTACTCTTATGACCAAAGAGAGAGTGTCTGGCGTTTCTTTTGAGGAGGTAGTTGACACTGCCAGAGAGATAGTGTCGGTTCCTTGCGGAGGTCAGTTCCAGGAGCGAGTTGAGAGGGAGGCCAATAGGCCTCGGGGATCTGGTAGTTTTGGTGGTGTTCCTTCCAGAGGTTAGTTCCAGCACGGCAGAGGCCGTCCATTCGGACATTTTAGTCAGCTCGTCCGGGTCACCGTGGTGGATCATTAGGCCATGGTTCTCACAGTTCACATCAGGGCCACTCATCTCTCAGTGCCTTTCCAACTGAGAGTTCGACTCATGCACCATCAGTTCAGGGTTCATCTATGCCTAGTTCTTCTAGTGGGTATCCCGGTGCTCGGGGCTCCCTTCAGTCCCCATTGCCAGTGGCCGGTAGAGGTTTCTTTGAGTGTGGAGCTTTGTCGTGACAAATTCGTGTAGGTTTTGGGAATTGATAGGTCTGTGAGTTTAAGAGAAAGTGGAGAGAAAAGGAAAAGCTGGGCGGTGGGTCATGTGGAGAATGATTAGGGTTAGTGGGGTGTTTGTTGGTTTAAGTTGATAGACGGAATATGAGTCGTTGGATCATTTGATCAATGGCTCTAGATTTTTTAGGATAAAAACTAATAAAGAGTTAATTATGAGAAACAATAATGCTTGTTAGATCCTTGTAATCCAACGGTTGAGATGAGAGCCAGAAAAAGTGTAAAAGTAAAAGAGGAAAATGGGGATTAATTGTCGACCGTTGATGGATTGGATCAACATTCTAGATCATTGAGTTTCTTGTGTGAGTGATGGGAAAAGGTGACGTAGCACACTATCATTGGCTTAGAGAGGATGGAACGGACTGCAACTTGGACAGAGGTGGGGGATTCCGGAGCAGGTTATGACATTTGGGCCTATGTTTTTGGGCCAAATAAGCTGGGTAAGGATTGAATTTATAGCCACATCGAATTTAATTGAACAATTGCAATTGTAGCCTATTTGAGATTCTAACCTCTTTTATAATTAAATTAATTAGACTTAATTAGGAAAATATAATTATCAAGTATATTATTTCTATGATTAACTATAATACATCGTCCATTATATTGTAAAAACTAATTTTTTTGACTATCAAAGTAATAAGGCAATGTAATTGTAATTTGAGACTAAATTATTAAATTAATTGTAATACTTGTTTATTAATATGTGAAAGTTATTTTAATTAAACATGTAATAGGAGTAGTATCATTTATAAATAATTAAAACTAAATTACTATGAGTTACATAATTAATATTACTGACTGCTATTGTATTATTATACCATTTATGTTTTGAGAAAATACGTATTATTAATTTAAAATTATTTTACTACATTTATTGATGATTAATAAGTGTAAATAATTTACTTCAAAAGGGGACGGTCAAAAGTGATCGTCAACAGGTGGTACCTCAAGCACCATTGTTCCTTATGAACAAGCAAGAGGATTTAGCTAGGTAGTGGCGAGTAAAACATCCTTGCCCACACTTTGCAAATTATAACACTACAAGAATCATTCTTACTGATGTTCCATGAAAACGTGGAAAGGCGTTATTTCATTACAGTGTTGGCGAATGAATTGAGTAATGCAGTGAGCATCAAGGTCTACCCCTTCACGATAATACACAAGTATGTAGTGTTGATATTACCAACTCTCACTAAGGCAAATATCCAAAAGGCGAATGGCCAGAACCATCAACTAGTCTCCCATTTGCAGATGTCATTGGCTCCAGGATGAAGCTCACGCATTTTGTATGATTCCAAAATGAAGATACTACTCTGGAACTATTGAGGATGTAACAATCCAGTTTTTATGAGGAACTTCAAGGACATTGTGGACGGGAACCATCCTATAATCATCTGCTTGATTGAAACATGGATGAAGAATCATTATCGCCTCATGGAGTTTGTTAAATTTACTAACTTCTTCGAGATTAGTGCAGAAAATATCTGGAGTAGTGGTTCTCATGTGGAGAAGTGGATCTTGTGTGGAGAAGTTCTGAGCTTGCAGTAGATCCGATCTCCATCACAGATCAAAAAATATATGTAAACATTCAGGCAACCCCATCCTCAAATCCATGTCTATTATCCCTTGTATATGTTAGTACTGCTCTTACAAATAGGAAAGTATTATTGAATAATCTTGAAACTGTTGACGAAAGAACCATTATTTACCTTGGCTGCTTTGTGGAGATTTTAATGAAGTCACAACTACCTCCGAGAAGTTTGGAGGAAGCCCTATCAATAATAAGAGAGTTTTTACTTTTATTCAATGCCTAGATAATGTAGACATGATTGACTTAGGTTTTATATGTCCCAGATTCACTTGGACCAACAAAAGAAAAAAATAACACCTAATTTGGAAAGATTGGGAAATTTCTTGGCCTATTTGGATTGGCTAGCTTTGCACCCAAACACGAGCGTGTTGCATTTTCTATGCGCCCACTCAGACCGCTATTCTACCTACTTAACTTTCTAAACCCTATGAGAAGACCAGATCATGTTTTTCGCTTTAAAACTATACGGTTAGCCACCCCGACTTCAATATTGCCAATTACCACTGACACAATAACAATTCTTATCCCAGTGCAATTGCATCGTTCATCGAACATCTGCGTTTCAAGAATAAAAATATTTTTGGAAACATTTTTAAACAAAAAAGACTATCCTTGATCGAATAAGAAGAAATCCAAATCTGAATGTAAATAATAAATTTTAATTTCATTTAGACCTGGATAAAGATCTAATAACTCTCTATAATCAAATTCTTAAAAACGAGAAAGATTTGAACGCTTAAATACAGAGTACAATGGCTCAATGAAGGAAATGCTAATATTAATTTTTTTTCATCTATATGTTATTCAAAGGAGTAAAAAGAATAGAATACTAGGTTTGCACGACTCTGGTAGTAATTGGACTTTTGACCTGGAACATATATGTAATATTATTTGATGACATTTTGATAATATTTATACTACCTAACTCATTTTTGTCCTATCAATCTCTTACCTAACCCCAGTACTTCTAACGTTTTGTCAGAAAGAGACAAAATCACTCTGACATGGCCCTTGACTTATGCTAAAATTATAAAAGTAATTTCTTCTTTTAAACCTCTGAAAGCAACTGGGCTTGACGGTATACATCCTATTTTTTTTTCAAAAATTCTGGAATGAAACAAGAAGTTCCATTGAAAAAACTTGTATGGATAACTTTTTTACTCTAACAATACTGCCAGATATTAATAGTACTTATATTACTCATATCTCAAAAGTCAAGAACCTACAAAATATATCCCAGTATAGAGCGATTAGCCTTTGTAGCACAATTTATTATAAAATAATCTTGTCATGAACCAAAATTCCGCCAAGTCGTGATGGCACCTAACAAGACCCGCCAGGTAAGCCAAACAACGATTAACACAACTCGAATGAAAAACATCAATAATCAATAAATAAGATGGTCGAATTCCATATAATATCCCAGGGATTGGTAGTACAAGCCATGAGACACTAAAATAAATAATACAACTATGGTACGAAGAATAAATACAATATCTATTTGAAGTTTACAAAAATAGAATTATAAGTCTTAAGCTACCATAAACAAGTGGTAGCTGGAATCTGGACCGCTGGTACGACATCAATGATGGGCTTCGTCATCCAAAGCAGCTCAACTCCAAGATTTGCACGCAAGGTGCAGAAGTGACGACCCCATGTACTCAGTAAGTATCAAGAGTAACTTCGATAAAGTGGTGACAAAGTTATAGGTCAAAAGATACCACTTTACTTAACATGTACAACACAATAACATATACACACACAATAATAGTATGGAAAACTAAGCCTGAAGTACAGATAAGCCCACAATCTACATAGAGAAGATATGCACAAGTATTTTAACCATCTAACAGTTCAATTTATAGAGAAGATACACATCTTATATCACATAACTAATCAACGATTGCATATGGAGAAGGCATGCACATGTTTCATGCCAGTTTAACAGCTCAACATATAGAGAAGATATGCGCCTAACATCATTAATGTGATGACCTTGAGTTCTGTATTCCGAGGCCTTAAAAACCTCTTTTTGTCCCACCTTGATTTGCATGCGCAGTCCGGGCGCGTTTCTGAAAAGTTTTTATGTGAAATCTAAGTAAAATATGGAAATTTGCTTTTAAAATTGAATAAAGTTGACTTTGATCAATATTCTTGGTAAACGGACCCGGACCTGTGATCTGACGGTCTCGTAGGGTCCGTAGTAAAATATGGGACTTGGGCGTATGCCCGGAATCGAATTCCGAGGTCCCAAGCCCGAGAAATGAATTTTTAAAGAAATTGTTTAATTTAAATTATAAGAGTTTTTGGAAATGTAAAAAAGTTTTGAAAGTTGATGGTATCGGGCCCGTATTTTGGATCCGGAGCTCGGTACAGGTTTTATATAATAATTAAGTTAAATCTATAAAGTTTGATAAGAATCGGAGTTCGTTTAGTATAAATCGGACCTTTATTTGAGAAAATGGAAATTTTGATGTTCTTGAGTGATTTCATGAATTTGAGGTTTGATTCATAGTTGTTGATGTTATTTTGATGTTTTGATCGCACGAGCAAGTCCGTATGATGTTTTTGGACTTGGGTGCATGTTTGGTTTGAAGCCCCGAGCGCTCGGGTGAGTTTTGGATAGGCCACGGAGTGCATTTAGACTTAGAAAATAACTGTTGGAAGTTCAGAGAAGTGGCAGGTCTCTGAACCAGGCTTCGTGGCCCGCGGTGGGGTCTTCATGACCGCGGTGGGCTCTTCGCGACCGCGGTGGTATTGATGCGGTCAGCGGTGAGCAAGGCCATGTCTTCGCGGCCGCGCTCGATATTTTGCGGTCCGCAGTGGACTTCGCGGCCACGATCCTTTTTCTGCGGTCAGCGGTGAGGATCTGAGAGGGGTATATATAAACGAGCCTTTTCAGCCATTTTTTATTTTTCAAAAAAACCTAAGGCATAAGAGGCAATTTTTCAAACACTCTTTCTTACCCAAAACAGAAGTAAGTGATTTTAAGCTCATTTCTTTCACTCCTTAACTTCTTTATACAAGATTTCATCCTAGAATTTAGGGTTTTCATGGTGGAATTGGGAATTTTGGGTAGAACTTAGGAATATTAAAATTTGGGGATTTAGACCTCAAATTGAGGTCAGATTCCAAAACCAATTATATATCTGGGCTCGGGGGTGAATGGGTAGTCGGATTTTGGTCCGAATTTCGAGTTTGGACCAAGCGGGCCCGGGGTCAATTTTTGGCTTTTTGGGGAAATCATTTCAAAACCTATATTCATGCATTAGAGTTGATTCATTTAGCATTTATTAATAGAATTAATTAAATTGTGGCTAGATACAAGTGAATTGGTGGTGGAAACAAGAGGTAAAGCAGTAGTTGAGGCTTGAATTGTGTTCGTGGCATTGAGGTAAGTGTTTGGTCTAACCTTAGCTTGACGGATTAGGAGTTGTGTCTTATTTTCTATGTGTTAATTGTTGAGTACGACGTATAGGCATGGTGACGAGTATCTATACGTCGGTATCAAGCATGCCCGTGAGTCTTATACTATGATAAATGTGACTCCGTTTCGTATTGTTCATGCTTTATATGATGTTTTCTATTTTTGAACAAGGCTTGTGGAAGTATTATCGGTAATTGAACATTGTAGAGCATTGGCTCAAGTTGTGAATTGAGTTGTGAAGTAATTGTGGAAAAGAGAAGAGGTTTATGATACTGTCTCCCTTGCCGGGATGTTATTGTTTTGATATTATCTCCCTTGCCGGGATGTTATTGTTTTGATATTATCTCCCTTGCCGGGATGTCATTATTCATGATATTGTTTCCCTTGCCGGGATATGCTTATTCTTGTTGTTGGTTTCCTTGCCAGGATATTGTTGTTTCCTTATTGTTCCCTTGTGGGGATTCTTTTTGTGATTGGTGTTGATTTGTATATTGGGATTGAGTTGCACGCCGCAACGATATTATATTATGGGATCGGGTTGCACGCCGCAATAAGGAGTAATAAGGGAGGACATGAGGGGTCGGGTTGCACGCCGCAACAGTGATATATGAGTTGGATCGGGTTGAACACCGCAACAGTATTTTATGAGTTGGATCGGGTTGCACGCCGCAACAGTGATATATGAGTTGGATCGGGTTGCACGCCGCAACAGTATTTTATGACTTGGATCGGGTTGCACGCCGCAACAGTGTTATATGATTTGGATCGGGTTGCGCGTCGCAACAATAAATAATAAAAGTGGATTTTGATTTGTTACTGTTTCCTTATTCTTACTGATGCAAACCTTAAAATGTTCTTCACGCTTTTTCTCTGGAGTTACTGTTGGTACTTGATATTCCCCCGCAACATGTTTCCCCTTTCCATCTTTAACTGCTACTTTCCGTTATTATTTCTTGTCGTATATGCTTTAACTGCACAAGTTTATTTGGTATTCCTGTCATAGCCTCGTCACTACTTCGACGAGGTTAGGCTCGACACTTACCAACACATGGGGTCGGTTGTGCTGATACTACACTCTGCACTGTGTGCCGATCCCGGTGCTGCAGCTTTCGGTCCACAGTGAGGTTGTTGTTACCAGTTCATCAGGTGACCCGAGGTAGTCCTGCAGGCGTCCGCGGGCCTTGGCGTCTCCTTCCATCATTTCCTTTCTTTTTTTACTTATTCAGAGACAGATTCGTGTATTTCTATTCATACTTTATTTTTAGTACACATAGATGGTCTGTGACATTGTGACACCAAATTCTGGGTAGAGTTGTACATAGACTTTCGCAGTTTGTATTAATCCAAAACTATCAAATTTCGTCTTCCGCATTGTTTTTGTTATTATTATTTCTTCTTTTGTTACATTGTTTTGAAATTGTTAAGGGATTAAAAATGAAAATGGTTAAATAATTGGCCTGCCTAGCTTTCACTAGTAGGCGCCATCACGACTCCCGAGGGTGGGAAACCCGGGTCGTGACAAGTTGGTATCAGAGCTCTAGGTTGCTTAGGTCTCACAATTCATGGACAAGCTTAATAGAGTCTGAGGGATCGGTACGGAGACGTCTGTATTTATCCCCTAGAGGCTATAGAGTTAGGAAAAACTTCACATCTATTCTTTCCTGTCGTGCGATTTGGTTTCTCAATGCTAATTGAAATTCTACTCTGTTCTTTCGCAGATGGCAAGAGCACGTGCTTCTTCATCCGCTGATCAGCAGCTCGAGCCCCCAGGGGCAACATCTTCGAGGGTCGAAGGGCGAAGCCGAGGCCGTGCTAGGGGTCGAGGCAGGGGCAGAGCTCAGTCCAGAGCAGCAGCACCATTGGCAATGCCTCAGGTTGAGTTTGACGATGAGGTTCCAGCCCAGGGAGTCCTAGGAGGACCAGCTCAGGTCCTAGAGGGGTTCATTGCTACCCCAGTACTCCATGATGCTCTGGTCCATCTAGTGGGAGTGTCACTCGGGCAGGCTTACTTCCTGCAGCACCAGCTGTCTGTCAGGCTGGGGGAAGAGCACAGACTCTCGCTACCCGCACTCCGGAGCAGATGGCTCCCCAGTTTCATACTCCAGTAGCTCAGCCAGTTGGAGTAGTTCAGCCGGGTGTGGTAGCTCAGGCCGGTGATGGAGCAGCTCTGTCTGCCGATGCTTTGTGGAGGTTGGATAGGTTTACCGAGCTGTTCACTACTACTTATGGTGGTACATCTTCAGAGGATCCCCAAGATTACTTAGACAGCTGTCATGAGGTTCTTCGGAACATGGGGATAGTAGAGACCAATGGGGTTGACTTTGCTGCTTTTCGTTTGTCTGGATCCGCCAAGACTTGGTGGAGAGATTATTGTTTGGCTAGACCAGTTGGGTCACCAGCTTTGACTTGGGATCAGTTCTCTCAGCTATTTCTGGAGAAGTTTCTTCCTATCACTCAGAGGGAGGACTATCGGAGGCAGTTTGAGCGTCTACAGCAGGGTTCCATGACCGTCACTCAGTACAAGACCAGATTCATTGCTTTGGCCCGTCATGCTCTTATTATACTTCCCACCGAGAGAGAGAGGGTGAGGAGGTTCATTGAGGGACTCGCTCAGCCGATTCGATTCCAGATGGCTAAGGAGACTGGGAGCGAGATTTCTTTTCAGGATGCGGCCAATATGGCCAGGAGAGTTGAGATGGTTCTATCACAGGGGGGTGGTCAGGGGTCTGACAAGAGGCCCCGTCATTCAGGCAGGTTCAATGGTGCCTCATCTGGAGGCAGGGATTCTTTTGGTAGGGGCCATCCTCCCAGGACGTTTCATTCAGCACTTCAGACTTCTCATAGTGCTCCAGGTGGCCGTGGTTCTCATATGCATTATTCTGATCAGGAGTCCTACCGTGTACCATCAGCTCCTATCAGAGCACCTCATATTTGGAGCCATTCTCATGGTCAGCCGGCCCGCTAGGGTCAGTTTCAGTTCCTTCGCCGCATCACCCAGGTGGATGCTTTGAGTGCGGTGATTATGGTCATATCCAGAGGGCTTGTCCGAGATTAGTGGGTGTTCATTCGCAGCAGCAGGGTTCCCGTGCTATGGTTCAGGCACCAGGTGTTCCTCTGCCCGCTCAGCCAGCTAGGGGTGGGGGTAGAGGTGCTAGAGGTGGAGGTCAGGCCGCTAGAGGTGGAGGCCAGCTAGCAGGAGGCCATCCCAGGGACGTAGCTCAGAGTGGTGGGGCCCAGTCCCGATGTTATGCTCTTCCAGCCAGGCCTGAGGCCGAGGCTTCCGATGTAGTTATCACAGGTATTGTTCTGGTTTGTAGTAGAGATGCTTCAGTTCTATTTGATCCAGGATCTACATACTCCTATGTTTCATCTTATTTTGCACCATATCTGGTCATGCCTAGTTTGAGTGCTCCTGTATATGTGTCTACACCGGTGGGTGATTCTATTGTGGTAGATCGTGTCCATCGTTCCTGTATAATGGTGATTGGGGGTCTTGAGACTCGAGTAGATTTGTTACTTTGGATATGATTGATTTGGATGTCATATTGGGGATGGACTGGTTATCACCTTACCACGCTATCTTGGACTGTCATGCCAAGACTCTGACCTTAGCCTTACTAGGTTTACCTCGTGTTGAGTGGAGAGGGACTCCTGGTCATTGTACCCGTAGGGTCATCTCATATATGAAGGCTCGACGTATGGTTGATAAGGGATGTTTGGCCTATTTGGCGTATGTTCGTGATTCTAGTGCTGAGGTTCCTTCTATGGATTCTATGCTTGTTGTTCGTGAGTTTCCTGAGGTATTTCCTTCAGACCTGCCGGGCATGCCACCCGACAGGGATATTGACTTCTGCATTGATTTGGCTCCGGGCACTTAGCCTATTTCTATTTCACCGTATCGTATGGCCCCGCCTGAGTTGAAAGCATTGAAGGAGCAGTTGCAAGACTTGCTTGATAAGGGCTTTATTAGGCCTAGTGTCTCGCCTTGGGGTGAGCCGGTGTTGTTTGTTAAGAAGAAAGACGGATCGATGAGGATGTGTATAGACTACCGGCAATTGAACAAGGTCACAATCAAGAATAAGTACCAAATTGCCAAGGATTGATGATTTGTTTGACCAGCTTCAGGGTGCCCAAGTGTTTTCTAAGATCGACTTGAGATCTGGCTACCATCAGTTGAGGATTAGGGCATCTGATGTCCCTAAGACCGCTTTTCGCACTCGGTACAGGCATTATGAGTTCTTGGTGATGTCATTCGGATTGACAAATGCCCCAGCAACTTTCATGGATTTGATGAACCGAGTGTTCAGGCCTTATTTGGATTCCTTCGTGATTGTCTTCATTATCGATATTTTGATCTATTCCCGCAGCCGGGAGGAGCACGAGCAGCATCTTCGAGTCGTTCTTCAGACTTTGAGAGATACTCAGTTGTATGCTAAGTTTTCGAAGTGTGAGTTTTGGTTGAGCTCAGTTGAATTCTTGGGTCATGTTGTATCAGCAGAGGATATTCAGGTAGATCCGAAGAAGATAGAGGCAGTCAAGAACTGGCCTAGACCCGCGTCAGCTATAGAGATCCAGAGTTTCTTGGGTTTAGCAGGTTATTACCGTCCATTTGTGGAGGGATTTTCATCTATTGCAGCCCCGATGACCACGTTGACCCAGAAGGGCGCCCAGTTCAGGTGGTCGGACGAGTGTGAGGCGAGCTTTCAGAAGCTCAAGACAGCTTTGACTACGGCACTAGTGTTGGTTTTGCCCACAGGTTTAGGGCCATATACAGTTTATTGTGACGCATCTCGTATTGGACTTGATGCAGGATGGCAAGGTCATTGCTTATGCTTCACGACAGTTGAAGATTCATGAGAAGAATTATCCAGTTCATGATTTGGAGTTACCAGCCATTGTTCACGCGCTGAAGATTTGGAGGCACTATTTATATGGCGTGTCATGTGAGGTGTTCATGGATCACAAGAGTCTGCAGTATTTGTTCAAGCAGAAGGAACTAAATTTGAGGTAGAGGAGGTGGTTGAGCTATTGAAAGACTATGATATCACCATCTTATATCATCCGGGGAAGGCCAATATGGTGGCCGATGCTTTGAGTAGAGAGTCAGCCAGTATGGGCAGTCTTGCGTTTATTCCGGTCGGTAAGAGATCGCTTGCTTTGGATGTTCAGGCTTTGGCCAATCAATTCGTGAGGTTGGATGTCTCTGAGCCCAGCCGTATGTTAGCTTGCACAGTCGCTCATTCTTCATTATTTAAGCGTATCTGAGATCGGTAGTATGATGATCCTCATTTGTATGCTCTTAGGGAAATAGTGCGGCACGGAGGTGCCAAGTAGGTTACAGTTGGAGATGATGGAGTTTTGAGGATGTAGGGTCGTATTTGTGTGCCTAATGTGGATGGACTTCGAGAGTTGATTCTAGAGGAGGCCCATAGTTCCCGGTACTCTATTCATCCGGGCGCCGCTAAGATGTATTAGGATTTGCGGCAACATTATTGGTGGAGGAGGATGAAAAAAGGATATTCTTGCATATGTGGCTCGGTGTTTGAAATGTCAGCAGGTAAAGTACGAGCATCAGAGACCTGGTGGTTTGTTTCAGAAGATTGAGATTCCTGAGTGGAAGTGGGAGTGGATCACTATGGACTTCATTGTTGGACTCCCACGGACTCAGAGGAAGTTCGATGCATTGTGGGTTATTGTTGATAGGCTGACCAAGTCAGCACATTTCATTCCTGTGGCAGTCTCCTATTCTTCTGAGAGGTTAGCTGAGATCTATATCCGGGAGATTGTTCGTCTTCATGGTGTGCCTGTGTCTATCATTTCTGACCAAGGTACGCAGTTTACCTCGCATTTCTGGAGGGCAGCTTAGCGTGAGTTGGGCACACAGGTCGAGTTGAGCATAACATTTCATCCTCAGATGGACGGGCAGTCCGAGCGTACCATTCAATCTTGGAGGATATGCTCCGAGCTTGTGTTATTGACTTTGGAGGCTCGTGGGCTCAGTTCTTGCCTTTAGCGAAGTTTGCCTACAACAACAGTTATCAGTCGAGCATCCAGATGGCTCCTTACGAGGCTTTATATGGTAGGCGGTATCGATCGCCGGTTGGGTGGTTTGAGCCGGGAGAGGCTCGGTTGTTGGGTACGGACCTAGTATAGGATGCCTTGGACAAGCTTAAGATCATTCAGGAAAGGCTTCGTACAGCTCAGTCCAGGCAGAAGAGTTATGCCGACAACAAAGTTCGTGATGTGGCATTCATGGTCGGAGAGCGGGTGTTGGTTGTCGCCTATGAAGGGCGTGATGAGATTTGGGAAGAGGGGCAAGCTTAGCCCTAGATTCGTTGGCCAGTTTGAGATTCTTGATCGAATGGGAGAGGTGGCTTACAGACTTGCGATGCCGCCGATTTTATCAGCCGTACATCCATTGTTTCATGTGTCCATGCTTCGAAGTATCACGGCGATCCATCCCACGTGTTAGACTTCAGCACTGTCCAGTTGGACAAGGACTTGTCCTATGAGGAGGAGCCGGTAGCTATTCTAGACCAGCAGGTTCGTCAGTTGAGATCGAAGAAGTTCCCTTCAGTTCGTGTTCGGTGGAGAGGTCAGCCTGCGGAGGCAGCTACCTGGGAGTCCGAGTCCGATATGCGAAGCTGATATCCCCATCTTTCCTCCGACTCAGGTACTTCTTTCTTATGTCCGTTCGAGAACGAACGGTTGTTTTAGAGGTGGAGGATGTGATGACCCAAAAGGTCATCACTCGTTTTGAAAGTAAATTCTATGTTCCGAGGCCTTAAAAACCTCTTTTTGTCCCACTTCGATTTGCGTGCGCAGTCCGGGCGCGTTTTCGGAAAGTTTTTATGTGAAACTAAGTAAAATATGGAAATTTGCTTTTAAAATTGAATAAAGTTGACTTTGGTCAACATTCTTGGTAAAAGGACCCGGACCTGGACCCTTGATCTGAAGGTCTCGTAGGGACCGTAGTAAAATATGGGACTTGGGCTTATGCCCGGAATCGAATTCCGAGGTCCAAAGCCCGAGAAATGAATTTTTAAAGAAATTGTTTAACTGAAATTATAAGAGTTTTTGGAAATGTAAAAACGTTTGAAAGTTGATGGTATCGGGCACGTATTTTGGTTTCGGAGCCTGGTACAGGTCTTATATAATAGTTAAGTTGAATCTGTGAAGTTTGGTAAGAATCGGAGTTCGTTTAGTATAAATCGGACCTTTATTTGAGAAAATGGAAATTTTGATGTTCTTGAGTGATTTCATGAATTTGAGGTTTGATTCATTGTTTTTGATGTTGTTTTGATGTTTTGATCGCACGAGCAAGTCCGTATGATGTTTCTGGACTTGCGTGCATGTTTGGTTTGGAGCCCCTAGGGCTCGGGTGAGTTTTGGATAGGCCACGAAGTGCATTTAGACTTAGAAAATAATTATTGTAGGTTCAGAGAAGTTGCAGGTCTCTAAACCAGGCTTCGCGGTCCGCGGTGGGGTCTTCCCGACCGCGATGTGATTGATGCGGTCAGCGGTGAGCAAGGCCATGTCTTCGCGGTTGCACTCGATGTTTCGCGGTCCGCGGTGGACTTCGCGGCCGCGATACTTTTTCTGCGGTCAGCGGTGAGGATCTGAGAGGGGTATATATAAACGAGCCTTTTCAGCCATTTTTCATTTTTCAAACAATCCTAAGGCATAAGAGGCGATTTTTCAAACACTCTTTCTTCCCCAAAACACAAGTAGGTGATTTTAAGCTCATTTCCTTCACTCCTTAACTTCTTTATACAAGATTTCATCCTAGAATCTAGGGTTTTCATGGTGGAATTGAGAATTTTGTGTAGACCTTAGGAATATTGAAATTTGGGGATTTAGACCTCAAATTGAGGTCGGATTCCAAAATAAATTATATATCCGGGCTCGGGGGTGAATGGGTAGTCGGGCTTTGGTCCGAATTTCAAGTTTGGACCAAGCGGACCCGGGGTCAATTTTTGGCTTTTTGGGGAAATCATTTCAAAACCTATATTCATGCATTAGAGTTGATTTATTTAGCATTTATTAATAGAATTAATCAAATTGTGGCTAGATACAAGAGAATTGGTGGTGGAAACAAGAGGTAAAACAATAGTTGAGGCTTGAATTGTGTTCGTGGCATTGAGGTAAGTGTTTGGTCTAACCTTAGCTTGAGGGATTAGGAGTTGTGTCTTATTTGCTATGTGTTAGTTGTTGAGTACGACATATAGGCATGGTGACGAGTATCTATACGTCGGTGTCAAGGATGCCCGTGATTCTTATACTATGATAAATGTGACTCCATTTCGTATTGGTCATGCTTTATATGATGATTTCTATTGTTGAACAAGGCTAGTGGAAGTATTATCGGTAATTGAACATTGTAGAGCGTTGGCTCAAGTTGTGAAGTAATTGTGGAAAAGAGAAGAGGTTTATGATACTGTCTCCCTTGTCGGGATGTTATTATTTTGATATTATCTCCCTTGCTGGGATGTCATTATTCATGATATTGTTTCCCTTTCCGGGAAGTGCTTATTCTTGTTGTTGGTTCCCTTGCCGGGATATTGTTGTTTCCTTATTGTTCCCAGGTGGGGATTTTTTTGTGATTGGTGTTGATTTGTATATTGAAATCGGGTTGCACGCCGCAACGATATTATATTATGGGATCGGGTTGCACGCCGCAACAAGGAGTAATAAGGGAGGACAGGAGGGGTCGGGTTGCATGCCGCAACAGTGATATATGAGTTGGATCGGGTTGCACGCCGCAACAGTATTTTATGATTTTGATCGGGTTGCACACCACAACAGTGATATATGAGTTGGATTGGGTTGCGCACCGCAACAGTATTTTATGATTTGGATCGGGTTGCACGCCGCAACAGTGTTATATGATTTGGATCGGGTTGCTCGCCGCAACTATAAATAATAAAAGTGAATTTTGATTTGTTACTGTTTCCTTATTCTTACTGATGCAAACCTTAAAATGTTCTTTATGCTTTTTCTCTGGAGTTACTGTTGGTACTTGATATTCCCCCGCAACATGTTTCCCCTTCCCATCTTTAACTGCTAGTTTCCGTTTTTATTTCTTGCCGTATATGCTTTAACTGTACAGGTTTATTTGGTATTCCTTTCCTAGCTTCGTCACTACTTCGCCGAGGTTAGGCTCGACACTTATCAGCACATGAGGTCGATTGTGCTGGTACTACACTCTACACTGTATGCAGATCCCCGTGCTGCAGCTTTCGGTCCACAGTGAGGTTGTTATTTCCAGTTCATCAGACGACCCTAGGTAGTCCTGCAGGCGTCCGCGGGCCTTAGCGTCTCCTTCCATCATTTCCTTTCTGTTTTTACTTATTCAGATGCAGATTCGTGTATTTCTATTCAGACTTTATTTGTAGTACTCATAGATGGTCCGTGACATTGTGACACCAGATTATGGGTAGAGTTGTACTTAGACTTCCGCAGTTTATATTAATCTAAACTATCAAATTTCGTCTTCCGCATTGTTTTTGTTATTATTATTTCCGCTGCTTTTGTTACATTGTTTTGAAATTGTTAAGGGATTAAAAATAAAAATGGTTAAATAATTGGAATAATTGGCTTGCCTAGCTTTCACTAGTAGGCGCCATCACGACTCCCGAGGGTGGGAAACCCAGGTCGTGACAATTAAATCATCAACAGTTACTGTTGCACCCTATTTTACACGAGTCCAAACAAGATTCAACTAGTGATTTCCCTATTGTTAATGAAAAAGAGTTGCCACCTAATATTTAAAGGTATACTAGGGTGCCTATTCATTCATTATATTATTATCCTATTAGTCTTCTAACCGGTGAGATTTGGGTAAGGGTTCTTGTTCTTTTAAGGGGAGGTGTTAGACACCTCCTAAAATCTACCCGAGGTAGCTCCATAGGACTTAGACTAGGTTTAAGGAATTAGATGTCTATATTCTACTTAATTAGTTCTTAAAAGTTTGTGGCTTACTCTATAACTTTGTTTAAAGTCTATCATTTAAAAGAAAATAGTATATGTATTTTGAAAGGAGAACATAGATTGGATTTGTAAAACTCTTTTAAAAAGTTTATATCTACAAGATTGAAAAGATTTGCAAAAGAATATTTTTGTAATGTTTACATCTACAAGATTTGAAAAGATTTGTAAAATGTGGCCATACATTGAATGCATTATCTTTTGAAATAATATAGCTATTTGTATAAATCTAGTAAAGCAAAGACTTTAGAAAAATTGGGCCTTGAATATACCTTTGGGAATTGGTTTCAATCTGAAGCTTTGTTATAAAGTAAATTCGTTGGGGCTTGATAACCCACTGTATATGATTTTTTTTTATAGAAAACTAACTGTAAAAATTGCACGGGGCGCCCTATTTGGGCGCCCCTTTTTAACCTGTAGCCGCTTTGTCTTTTTGTTTGCATCCGTACCCACTTTTTAAAAAACTTCAGCTTCCTTTTATAACTGGAAAACTTCAGCTCTAGAGCTGAAGTTTTTATTTTATAACTGGCAAACTTCAGCTCTAGAGCTGAAGTTTTTATTTTTAATTGGAAAACTTCAGCTCTAGAGCTGAAGTTTTTATTTTATAACTTGAAAACTTCAGCTCTAGAGCTGAAGTTCGCGAGTTAAAAAAAAACTTACAGCTCTAGAGCTGAACTTCAGGCCTGGCTACTAAAATGCTGAAGTTTTGTGTAATTGCCTTTGCTACTTCAGCCCCGTGTGCTGAAGTTATGTGAAAAAGCGGGTACGCTTGCAATTTTTTTTGCAAAGCGGGCACAGGTTAAAATGTGGCACAAAAAGCGAGTATAGATACAAATGCCCCAAACTAACTTCATAGTCATCCTTTTATTGCTGTTTAGGAAAACAGTCGTTTTCTTTCTAAATCAGTTTTAAACTTCAAAAAGAAACATCATTAAAATGGTTAGCATGAATAAAGATGAAATTGCATACCAGAAATGAGTGACAAGTATATTGAAGTTCTTTAGCCAATATAGGGTAGACATCGATTTTCTTTTATTTACCTATGGTCTTTGACATGCCTAGGTTCCTAAGATGGTAAAGCATAGTAAAACATTTAATAATATCATTAGTGTCATAATATGTACAAAAAAAAAAAACAAATAACGAGTCCAGTTTTATCTAATAATGAGGAAAGGAAAGGGAACTGGACTCAGCATTTGGGCCGAAAAGAAATATAGACCTAGCAGATTTCGAACACACCAGCGTCAGACTTCAGTGACTTGGGCTCTAGGCTAGAACTTGGGCCTGAGTTCCAACAAGACCAATTCAATTGTATATGCAAAAAAGGAAAGGAAAAACATTAGTCATGAGGCCCAATAAAATATAACATTCAAGTGTGATTAAGAGTATAGTAAAGCTAATTATGAGGCCCAATAAGACTATAACAATCAAGCATTGATGGAGTGAGGACCAAACTTCATTTATATTGTCAATGACTAAAAGCTTAGGGTAAGACCTTATTGGTGAACAACGTATCCTTGGAATCCCTTACACTTCAGAGTTCATAAGGGTCTCAAGGACCACAAGTAGTGCTTGTATCAGGGAAGGATATCTCATCCACAAACTAAGCCCCACCCAAAATACACTTAGTTACTCACAATCATTCTTCCCTAAAGGATTAAAGATAAATGAGGAAATCACTGTAATAACTAACATGGTAGCAACAGTTGAGACAAAAGTTCAGGTAATACATATTGTCACAAAAACTTCACAGAATACTACAGCAGAGTATAAGGATATGAACACTATCAACTTTAACTCAGATATAAGAATGTAGGTTGCTGCAGGTATTTACACTATCCAACAGCATGCATCAGAACACTTGAAGGGACCAATCACAGATGTAAACAAGAGAGGTCATAGCAGTCACTAGCTCAAGTTTGAAACACTAAGTTAAATGACTTAGGGAGGTATAACAAATATGTATCTTAACCTTACCAATCCTACTGATAGGTCCAAACTAGTAGGGACTTTTAACTAAGTTCACACCATACCAACAGTTATTAGAAGTCAAGGTATTCAACCTAAGGGTGTCTAACGGGTGGGCCGGGCCGGGCCGGGATGGGTAGGGAAATATTGGAACCGTACGGGTTTCGAACCAGGCCGGTTACGGGTTAGGGGTTACTGGGCTTAACGGGTTCGGGTTCATCCGGGTAAAAAATAACCGTAAGGATTACGGGTACAAGGAGCCGGGCTGGGCCGGGTTAGTGTAATTTTTTTTTTGTATTTTGTATAAATATTGTAAGTTTTATTAAAATAAAATAAAAATATAAAGGATACAATGAAGATGGGAAAAAATTGCACTTATAAATTGCAAGTGCTACATTTATTCAAAATTCAAACTTACAAATTGAAGTTTGCATTTAACAATAAGTAAATTATCGAAAAAAGAGAAACTAAATTTTCATGCATAATAATACTTCAAAGTTTAAATTAATCTAACAAACTAAAATATTAAGCATAAATACGTCTAATAAATTTAAAATAACACAAACTGTCTCAAATCAACTTAAATACAAATTTCTGGAGGACGCTCAAGACAACTCTTCATATGCCTCCTTAAACAGCCTGTGCCCACTGACTTTGGACAAAGATTAAAGACTCGACCACAGTTCTTGCTCTTTACTTTGTGAACTTCTTCATTTTCTTCTACCACCTCAAAGTGTTCCCAAATATATGAGCGCACTCTACAAGTATGGGGCGTGATTTAACTTGAATTGAGAATTTGAGTTTGAGAAATGAGAGATGAGTGAAGAAATGAAGAAGGGGGGGGGGGGGG